>NW_026912135.1:300000-442000 GCF_963662255.1 Cinclus cinclus
ACGGCATTCAGCTTTGCCGCCTCTCTGCACGGAAAGCACTAGACAGAACTAGTGTGCTTCGTGCATGCTCTCTCCTCGCTTTTATGGTCACTGCTCTGCTTTTTGCTTGGCAGCGTTCAAAGGGTCCACGGCATACCTCTTGCACAGCGAGAGGTGGCCGGCGAGGAATACTTGCTGGCTTAAGTCGTTCCATGCTCAAGGCATTCATCAGAGCAACACAATGTGGGAAAAGATGGGGGAACATTGCAGGACAAATTTCTATGCTGGAACATGATTGTGTGCGAGACAGCTCTCCGCAGCGCTAGTATTTGGCCAGGCTGAAATCAGCGCCACGGGAAGCCAATCTGACAAGCGGAGTGCAACGAGCGCGGCGATATGGGGCCACTTGGCAGGTGGCCGAAGAAAGACGGCTGCCCCGCGAATGTAGTGCGAGAAGGCAAGTTTCAGCAGGGCGTTCCGGGCGAGCTTAATGTGTAGCCGCAGTTGTTCTAGGCGAGTTGTAGCCGAGAAGCTTTCCGTCTCCATTCACGAGACAAGAAAGGCAGAACGCAAGGTCGAACAGGGTTGAGAAGAAAAGTGCTCGTAGCGAGCTCGTTGCGGCAGAAGCGAAAGCCAGGAGCAGCGTGCTCGGTGCGAGAAGTAGACGGCGCTTCGCCTCCTTGGGAAGGAAATCGCGTCTGGGCACGAACGGCAGCCAGCGAAGCTTCAGAACAGCAGGCTGTTCTGCTCAGCGTACGAGCCTGAAGTGAGTGGCAAGGGCTAAGGGGACAGTTCCAAGGCATCTAGCTTTCCTGCTAGCAATGCCATTTCTACCCTGCTGTGGAAAACATTGTCCTTTGCCCTTATGCTCCGAGAGGCAGAGAGCAACTCGGCAGACGCAGTGCAGAGGGAAAGGACACCGTATCCGTGGGAGCGTGACGCCGCTTAGGCGGGCAAAGCAGAAAGGTGCCGCCCGGCACTGGCTTTGACTTCCTGAGCTTCCTTGCTAGGACAGCAGCTGCCGAAAGCTGGCAACTAGGCTGGCAGAGTGCAGAATGTAGGCGGTCTGGCACGCCTGCTTGCCGAAAGCCAGTATCAGCGAGACAGCGTGCTAGGCTCTGTTTCACAGCACCTTGGAGAACACGCACTTGAAGAATGCCGCCACTGTTCCGCAAAAGCTCTGCCACAGTGAAGGTGGAAGAAGCAGCCTGTGGCCACGGGCAGAGCTGGTCAACAGCTGCGCCTAACTTTCCCAAGCTGCGAGAGCATTCTCGGCCGAGTTCTGCTTTGACAGAGCTATTGCTGAACTTTTGCAGTCCCGGAGGCTGCTGAAACCAAGGCTGTGTTCTGCCTCTTCATTCTTGCCTTCCTGTGCTCCAGCGAGAAGTCAAGCTCTGGCACGGCATTCAGCTTTGCCGCCTCTCTGCACGGAAAGCACTAGACAGAACTAGTGTGCTTCGTGCATGCTCTCTCCTCGCTTTTATGGTCACTGCTCTGCTTTTTGCTTGGCAGCGTTCAAAGGGTCCACGGCATACCTCTTGCACAGCGAGAGGTGGCCGGCGAGGAATACTTGCTGGCTTAAGTCGTTCCATGCTCAAGGCATTCATCAGAGCAACACAATGTGGGAAAAGATGGGGGAACATTGCAGGACAAATTTCTATGCTGGAACATGATTGTCTGCGAGACAGCTCTCCGCAGCGCTAGTATTTGGCCAGGCTGAAATCAGCGCCACGGGAAGCCAATCTGACAAGCGGAGTGCAACGAGCGCGGCGATATGGGGCCACTTGGCAGGTGGCCGAAGAAAGACGGCTGCCCCGCGAATGTAGTGCGAGAAGGCAAGTTTCAGCAGGGCGTTCCGGGCGAGCTTAATGTGTAGCCGCAGTTGTTCTAGGCGAGTTGTAGCCGAGAAGCTTTCCGTCTCCATTCACGAGGCAAGAAAAGCAGAACGCAATGGTCTGGAGGGTCGAGAAGAAAAGTGCTTGTAGCGAGCTCGTTGCGGCAGAAGCGAAAGCCAGGAGCAGCGTGCTCGGTGCGAGAAGTAGACGGCGCTTCGCCTCCTTGGGAAGGAAATCGCGTCTGGGCACGAACGGCAGCCAGCGAAGCTTCAGAACAGCAGGCTGTTCTGCTCAGCGTACGAGCCTGAAGTGAGTGGCAAGGGCTAAGGGGACAGTTCCAAGGCATCTAGCTTTCCTGCTAGTAATTCCATTTCTACCCTGCTGTGGAAAACATTGTCCTTTGCCCTTATGCTCCGAGAGGCAGAGAGCACCTCGGCAGACGCAGTGCAGAGGGAAAGGACACAGTATTGTTGGGAGCGTGACGCCGCTTAGGCGGGCAAAGCAGAAAGGTGCCGCCCGGCACTGGCTTTGACACCCTGAGCTTCCTTGCTAGGACAGCAGCTGCCGAAAGCTGGCAACTAGGCTGGCAGAGTGCAGGATGTAGGCGGTGCGGCACGCCTGCTTGCCGAAAGCCAGTGTCAGCGAGACAGCGTGCTAGGCTCTGTTTCACAGCTCCTTGGAGAACACGCACTTGAAGAATGCCGCCTCTGTTCCGCAAAAGCTCTGCCACAGTGAAGGTGGAAGAAGCAGCCTGTGGCCACGGGCAGAGCTGGTCAACAGCTGCGCCTAACTCTCCCAAGCTGCGAGAGCATTCTCGGCCGAGTTCTGCTTTGACAGAGCTATTGCTGAACTTTTGCAGCCCCGGAGGCTGCTGAAACCAAGGCTGTGTTCTGCCTCTTCATTCTTGCCTTCCTTTGCTCCAGCGAGAAGAGAAGCTCTGGCACGGCATTCAGCTTTGCCGCCTCTCTGCACGGAAAGCACTAGACAGAACTAGTGTGCTTCGTGCATGCTCTCTCCTCCCTTTTATGGTCACTGCTCTGCTTTTTGCTTGGCAGCGTTCAAAGGGTCCACGGCATACCTCTTGCACAGCGAGAGGTGGCCGGCGAGGAATACTTGCTGGCTTAAGTCGTTCCATGCTCAAGGCATTCATCAGAGCAACACAATGTGGGAAAAGAGGAGGGAACATTGCAGGACAAATTTCTATGCTGGAACATTCTTGTCTGCGAGACAGCTCTCCGCAGCGCTAGTATTTGGCCAGGCTGAAATCAGCGCCGCGGTAAGCCAATCTGACAAGCGGAGTGCAACGAGCGCGGCGATATGGGGCCACTTGGCAGGTGGCCGAAGAAAGACGGCTGCCCCGTGAATGTGGTGCCAGAAAGCAAGTTTCAGCAGGGCGTTCCGGGCGAGCTTAATGTGTAGCCGCAGTTGTTCTAGGCGAGTTGTAGCCGAGAAGCTTTCCGTCTCCATTCACGAGACAAGAAAGGCAGAACGCAAGGGCGCACAGGGTTGAGAAGAAAAGTGCGCGTAGCGAGCTCGTTGCGGCAGAAGCGAAAGCCAGGAGCAGCGTGCTCGGTGCGAGAAGTAGACGGAGCTTCGCCTCCTTGGGTAGGAAAGCGCAGCTGGTCACGAAGGGCAGCCAGCGAAGATTCAGAACAGCAGGCTTTTCTGCTCAGCGTACGAGCCTGAAGTGAGTGGCAAGGGCTAAGGGGACAGTTCCAAGGCATCTATCTTTCCTGCTAGCAATGCCATTTCTACCCTGCTGTGGAAAACATTGTCCTTTGCCCTTATGCTCCGAGAGGCAGAGAGCAACTTGGCAGACGCAGTGCAGAGGGAAAGGACACCATATCCGTGGGAGCGTGACGCCGCTTAGGCAGGCAAAGCAGAAAGGTGCCGCCCGGCACTGGCTTTGACTTCCTGAGCTTCCTTGCTAGGACTGCAGCTGCCGAAAGCTGGCAACTAGGCTGCCAGAGTGCAGAATGTAGGCGGTGCGGCACGCCTGCTTGCCGAAAGCCAGTGTCAGCGAGACAGCGTGCTAGGCTCTGTTTCACAGCTCCTTGGAGAACACGCACTGGAAGAATGCCCTCTCTGTTCCGCAAAAGCTCTGCCACAGTGAAGGTGGAAGAAGCAGCCTGTGGCCACGGGCAGAGCTGGTCAACAGCTGCGCCTAACTTTCCCAAGCTGCGAGAGCATTCTCAGCCGAGTTCTGCTTTGACAGAGCTATTGCTGAACTTTTGCAGTCCCGGAAGCTGCTGAAACCAAGGCTGTGTTCTGCCTCTTCATTCTTGGCTTTCTGTGCTCCAGCGAGTTGTGAAGCTCGGACACGGCATTCAGCTTTGCCGCCTCTCTGCACGGAAAGCACTAGACAGAACTAGTGTGCTTCGTGCATGCTCTCTCCTCGCTTTTCTGGTCACTGCTCTGCTTTTTGCTTGGCAGCGTTCAAAGGGTCCACGGCATACATCTTGCACAGCGAGAGCTGGCCGGCGAGGAATACTTGCTGGCTTAAGTCGTTCCATGCTCAAGGCATTCATCAGAGCAACACAATGTGGGAAAAGAGGAGGGAACATTGCAGGACAAATTTCTATGCTGGAACATGATTGTGTGCGAGACAGCTCTCCGCTGCGCTAGTATTTGGCCAGGCTGAAATCAGCGCCGCGGTAAGCCAATCTGACAAGCGGAGTGCAACGAGCGCGGCGATATGGGCCACTTGGCAGGTGGCCGAAGAAAGACGGCTGCCCCGCGAATGTAGTGCGAGAAGGCGAGTTTCAGCAGGGCGTTCCGGGCGAGCTTAATGTGTAGCCGCAGTTGTTCTAGGCGAGTTGTAGCCGAGAAGCTTTCCGTCTCCATTCACGAGACAAGAAAGGCAGAACGCAAGGTCGAACAGGGTTGAGAAGAAAAGTGCTCGTAGCGAGCTCTTTGCGGCAGAAGCGAAAGCCAGGAGCAGCGTGCTCGGTGCGAGAAGTAGACGGCACTTCCCCTCCTTGGGAAGGAAATCGCGTCTGGGCACGAACGGCAGCCAGCGAAGCTTCAGAACAGCAGGCTGTTCTGCTCAGCGTACGAGCCTGAAGTGAGTGGCAAGGGCTAAGGGGACAGTTCCAAGGCATCTAGCTTTCCTGCTAGCAATGCCATTTCTACCCTGCTGTGGAAAACATTGTCCTTTGCCCTTATGCTCCGAGAGGCAGAGAGCACCTCGGCAGACGCAGTGCAGAGGGAAAGGACACAGTATCCGAGGGAGCGTGACGCCGCTTAGGCGGGCAAAGCAGAAAGGTGCCGCCCGGCACTGGCTTTGACTTCCTGAGCTTCCTTGCTAGGACAGCAGCTGCCGAAAGCTGGCAACTAGGCTGGCAGAGTGCAGAATGTAGGCGGTCTGGCACGCCTGCTTGCCGAAAGCCAGGATCAGCGAGACAGCGTGCTAGGCTCTGTTCCACAGCACCTTGGAGAACACGCACTTGAAGAATGCCGTCTCTGTTCCGCAAAAGCTCTGCCACAGTGAAGGTGGAAGAAGCAGCCTGTGGCCACGGGCAGAGCTGGTCAACAGCTGCGCCTAACTTTCCCAAGCTGCGAGAGCATTCTCGGCCGAGTTCTGCTTTGACAGAGCTATTGCTGAACTTTTGCAGTCCCGGAGGCTGCTGAAACCAAGGCTGTGTTCTGCCTCTTCATTCTTGCCTTCCTGTGCTCCAGCGAGAAGTCAAGCTCTGGCACGGCATTCAGCTTTGCCGCCTCTCTGCACGGAAAGCACTAGACAGAACTAGTGTGCTTCGTGCATGCTCTCTCCTCGCTTTTATGGTCACTGCTCTGCTTTTTGCTTGGCAGCGTTCAAAGGGTCCACGGCATACCTCTTGCACAGCGAGAGGTGGCCGGCGAGGAATACTTGCTGGCTTAAGTCGTTCCATGCTCAAGGCATTCATCAGAGCAACACAATGTGGGAAAAGAGGAGGGAACATTGCAGGACAAATTTCTATGCTGGAACATTCTTGTCTGCGAGACAGCTCTCCGCAGCGCTAGTATTTGGCCAGGCTGAAATCAGCGCCGCGGTAAGCCAATCTGACAAGCGGAGTGCAACGAGCGCGGCGATATGGGGCCACTTGGCAGGTGGCCGAAGAAAGACGGCTGCCCCGTGAATGTGGTGCCAGAAGGCAAGTTTCAGCAGGGCGTTCCGGGCGAGCTTAATGTGTAGCCGCAGTTGTTCTAGGCGAGTTGTAGCCGAGAAGCTTTCCGTCTCCATTCACGAGACAAGAAAGGCAGAACGCAAGGGCGCACAGGGTTGAGAAGAAAAGTGCGCGTAGCGAGCTCGTTGCGGCAGAAGCGAAAGCCAGGAGCAGCGTGCTCGGTGCGAGAAGTAGACGGAGCTTCGCCTCCTTGGGTAGGAAAGCGCAGCTGGTCACGAAGGGCAGCCAGCGAAGATTCAGAACAGCAGGCTGTTCTGCTCAGCGTACGAGCCTGAAGTGAGTGGCAAGGGCTAAGGGGACAGTTCCAAGGCATCTATCTTTCCTGCTAGCAATGCCATTTCTACCCTGCTGTGGAAAACATTGTCCTTTGCCCTTATGCTCCGAGAGGCAGAGAGCAACTTGGCAGACACAGTGCAGAGGGAAAGGACACCATATCCGTGGGAGCGTGACGCCGCTTAGGCAGGCAAAGCAGAAAGGTGCCGCCCGGCACTGGCTTTGACTTCCTGAGCTTCCTTGCTAGGACTGCAGCTGCCGAAAGCTGGCAACTAGGCTGCCAGAGTGCAGAATGTAGGCGGTGCGGCACGCCTGCTTGCCGAAAGCCAGTGTCAGCGAGACAGCGTGCTAGGCTCTGTTTCACAGCTCCTTGGAGAACACGCACTGGAAGAATGCCCTCTCTGTTCCGCAAAAGCTCTGCCACAGTGAAGGTGGAAGAAGCAGCCTGTGGCCACGGGCAGAGCTGGTCAACAGCTGCGCCTAACTTTCCCAAGCTGCGAGAGCATTCTCAGCCGAGTTCTGCTTTGACAGAGCTATTGCTGAACTTTTGCAGTCCCGGAAGCTGCTGAAACCAAGGCTGTGTTCTGCCTCTTCATTCTTGGCTTTCTGTGCTCCAGCGAGTTGTGAAGCTCGGACACGGCATTCAGCTTTGCCGCCTCTCTGCACGGAAAGCACTAGACAGAACTAGTGTGCTTCGTGCATGCTCTCTCCTCGCTTTTATGGTCACTGCTCTGCTTTTTGCTTGGCAGCGTTCAAAGGGTCCACGGCATACATCTTGCACAGCGAGAGCTGGCCGGCGAGGAATACTTGCTGGCTTAAGTCGTTCCATGCTCAAGGCATTCATCAGAGCAACACAATGTGGGAAAAGAGGAGGGAACATTGCAGGACAAATTTCTATGCTGGAACATGATTGTGTGCGAGACAGCTCTCCGCAGCGCTAGTATTTGGCCAGGCTGAAATCAGCGCCGCGGTAAGCCAATCTGACAAGCGGAGTGCAACGAGCGCGGCGATATGGGCCACTTGGCAGGTGGCCGAAGAAAGACGGCTGCCCCGCGAATGTAGTGCGAGAAGGCGAGTTTCAGCAGGGCGTTCCGGGCGAGCTTAATGTGTAGCCGCAGTTGTTCTAGGCGAGTTGTAGCCGAGAAGCTTTCCGTCTCCATTCACGAGACAAGAAAGGCAGAACGCAAGGTCGAACAGGGTTGAGAAGAAAAGTGCTCGTAGCGAGCTCTTTGCGGCAGAAGCGAAAGCCAGGAGCAGCGTGCTCGGTGCGAGAAGTAGACGGCACTTCCCCTCCTTGGGAAGGAAATCGCGTCTGGGCACGAACGGCAGCCAGCGAAGCTTCAGAACAGCAGGCTGTTCTGCTCAGCGTACGAGCCTGAAGTGAGTGGCAAGGGCTAAGGGGACAGTTCCAAGGCATCTAGCTTTCCTGCTAGCAATGCCATTTCTACCCTGCTGTGGAAAACATTGTCCTTTGCCCTTATGCTCCGAGAGGCAGAGAGCACCTCGGCAGACGCAGTGCAGAGGGAAAGGACACAGTATCCGAGGGAGCGTGACGCCGCTTAGGCGGGCAAAGCAGAAAGGTGCCGCCCGGCACTGGCTTTGACTTCCTGAGCTTCCTTGCTAGGACAGCAGCTGCCGAAAGCTGGCAACTAGGCTGGCAGAGTGCAGAATGTAGGCGGTCTGGCACGCCTGCTTGCCGAAAGCCAGGATCAGCGAGACAGCGTGCTAGGCTCTGTTCCACAGCACCTTGGAGAACACGCACTTGAAGAATGCCGTCTCTGTTCCGCAAAAGCTCTGCCACAGTGAAGGTGGAAGAAGCAGCCTGTGGCCACGGGCAGAGCTGGTCAACAGCTGCGCCTAACTTTCCCAAGCTGCGAGAGCATTCTCGGCCGAGTTCTGCTTTGACAGAGCTATTGCTGAACTTTTGCAGTCCCGGAGGCTGCTGAAACCAAGGCTGTGTTCTGCCTCTTCATTCTTGCCTTCCTGTGCTCCAGCGAGAAGTCAAGCTCTGGCACGGCATTCAGCTTTGCCGCCTCTCTGCACGGAAAGCACTAGACAGAACTAGTGTGCTTCGTGCATGCTCTCTCCTCGCTTTTATGGTCACTGCTCTGCTTTTTGCTTGGCAGCGTTCAAAGGGTCCACGGCATACATCTTGCACAGCGAGAGGTGGCCGGCGAGGAATACTTGCTGGCTTAAGTCGTTCCATGCTCAAGGCATTCATCAGAGCAACACAATGTGGGAAAAGAGGAGGGAACATTGCAGGACAAATTTCTATGCTGGAACATTCTTGTCTGCGAGACAGCTCTCCGCAGCGCTAGTATTTGTCCAGGCTGAAATCAGCGCCGCGGTAAGCCAGTCTGACAAGCGGAGTGCAACGAGCGCGGCGATATGGGGCCACTTGGCAGGTGGCCGAAGAAAGACGGCTGCCCCGTGAATGTGGTGCCAGAAGGCAAGTTTCAGCAGGGCGTTCCGGGCGAGCTTAATGTGTAGCCGCAGTTGTTCTAGGCGAGTTGTAGCCGAGAAGCTTTCCGTCTCCATTCACGAGACAAGAAAGGCAGAACGCAAGGGCGCACAGGGTTGAGAAGAAAAGTGCGCGTAGCGAGCTCGTTGCGGCAGAAGCGAAAGCCAGGAGCAGCGTGCTCGGTGCGAGAAGTAGACGGAGCTTCGCCTCCTTGGGTAGGAAAGCGCAGCTGGTCACGAAGGGCAGCCAGCGAAGATTCAGAACAGCAGGCTGTTCTGCTCAGCGTACGAGCCTGAAGTGAGTGGCAAGGGCTAAGGGGACAGTTCCAAGGCATCTATCTTTCCTGCTAGCAATGCCATTTCTACCCTGCTGTGGAAAACATTGTCCTTTGCCCTTATGCTCCGAGAGGCAGAGAGCAACTTGGCAGACGCAGTGCAGAGGGAAAGGACACCATATCCGTGGGAGCGTGACGCCGCTTAGGCAGGCAAAGCAGAAAGGTGCCGCCCGGCACTGGCTTTGACTTCCTGAGCTTCCTTGCTAGGACTGCAGCTGCCGAAAGCTGGCAACTAGGCTGCCAGAGTGCAGAATGTAGGCGGTGCGGCACGCCTGCTTGCCGAAAGCCAGTGTCAGCGAGACAGCGTGCTAGGCTCTGTTTCACAGCTCCTTGGAGAACACGCACTGGAAGAATGCCCTCTCTGTTCCGCAAAAGCTCTGCCACAGTGAAGGTGGAAGAAGCAGCCTGTGGCCACGGGCAGAGCTGGTCAACAGCTGCGCCTAACTTTCCCAAGCTGCGAGAGCATTCTCAGCCGAGTTCTGCTTTGACAGAGCTATTGCTGAACTTTTGCAGTCCCGGAAGCTGCTGAAACCAAGGCTGTGTTCTGCCTCTTCATTCTTGGCTTTCTGTGCTCCAGCGAGTTGTGAAGCTCGGACACGGCATTCAGCTTTGCCGCCTCTCTGCACGGAAAGCACTAGACAGAACTAGTGTGCTTCGTGCATGCTCTCTCCTCGCTTTTATGGTCACTGCTCTGCTTTTTGCTTGGCAGCGTTCAAAGGGTCCACGGCATACATCTTGCACAGCGAGAGGTGGCCGGCGAGGAATACTTGCTGGCTTAAGTCGTTCCATGCTCAAGGCATTCATCAGAGCAACACAATGTGGGAAAAGAGGAGGGAACATTGCAGGACAAATTTCTATGCTGGAACATTCTTGTCTGCGAGACAGCTCTCCGCAGCGCTAGTATTTGGCCAGGCTGAAATCAGCGCCGCGGTAAGCCAATCTGACAAGCGGAGTGCAACGAGCGCGGCGATATGGGGCCACTTGGCAGGTGGCCGAAGAAAGACGGCTGCCCCGTGAATGTGGTGCCAGAAGGCAAGTTTCAGCAGGGCGTTCCGGGCGAGCTTAATGTGTAGCCGCAGTTGTTCTAGGCGAGTTGTAGCCGAGAAGCTTTCCGTCTCCATTCACGAGACAAGAAAGGCAGAACGCAAGGGCGCACAGGGTTGAGAAGAAAAGTGCGCGTAGCGAGCTCGTTGCGGCAGAAGCGAAAGCCAGGAGCAGCGTGCTCGGTGCGAGAAGTAGACGGAGCTTCGCCTCCTTGGGTAGGAAAGCGCAGCTGGTCACGAAGGGCAGCCAGCGAAGATTCAGAACAGCAGGCTGTTCTGCTCAGCGTACGAGCCTGAAGTGAGTGGCAAGGGCTAAGGGGACAGTTCCAAGGCATCTATCTTTCCTGCTAGCAATGCCATTTCTACCCTGCTGTGGAAAACATTGTCCTTTGCCCTTATGCTCCGAGAGGCAGAGAGCAACTTGGCAGACGCAGTGCAGAGGGAAAGGACACCATATCCGTGGGAGCGTGACGCCGCTTAGGCAGGCAAAGCAGAAAGGTGCCGCCCGGCACTGGCTTTGACTTCCTGAGCTTCCTTGCAAGGACTGCAGCTGCCGAAAGCTGGCAACTAGGCTGCCAGAGTGCAGAATGTAGGCGGTGCGGCACGCCTGCTTGCCGAAAGCCAGTGTCAGCGAGACAGCGTGCTAGGCTCTGTTTCACAGCTCCTTGGAGAACACGCACTGGAAGAATGCCCTCTCTGTTCCGCAAAAGCTCTGCCACAGTGAAGGTGGAAGAAGCAGCCTGTGGCCACGGGCAGAGCTGGTCAACAGCTGCGCCTAACTTTCCCAAGCTGCGAGAGCATTCTCAGCCGAGTTCTGCTTTGACAGAGCTATTGCTGAACTTTTGCAGTCCCGGAAGCTGCTGAAACCAAGGCTGTGTTCTGCCTCTTCATTCTTGGCTTTCTGTGCTCCAGCGAGTTGTGAAGCTCGGACACGGCATTCAGCTTTGCCGCCTCTCTGCACGGAAAGCACTAGACAGAACTAGTGTGCTTCGTGCATGCTCTCTCCTCGCTTTTCTGGTCACTGCTCTGCTTTTTGCTTGGCAGCGTTCAAAGGGTCCACGGCATACATCTTGCACAGCGAGAGCTGGCCGGCGAGGAATACTTGCTGGCTTAAGTCGTTCCATGCTCAAGGCATTCATCAGAGCAACACAATGTGGGAAAAGAGGAGGGAACATTGCAGGGCAAATTTCTATGCTGGAACATTCTTGTCTGCGAGACAGCTCTCCGCAGCGCTAGTATTTGGCCAGGCTGAAATCAGCGCCACGGGAAGCCAATCTGACAAGCGGAGTGCAACGAGCGCGGCGATATGGGGCCACTTGGCAGGTGGCCGAAGAAAGACGGCTGCCCCGCGAATGTAGTGCGAGAAGGCAAGTTTCAGCAGGGCGTTCCGGGCGAGCTTAATGTGTAGCCGCAGTTGTTCTAGGCCAGTTGTAGCCGAGAAGCTTTCCGTCTCCATTCACGAGACAAGAAAGGCAGAACGCAAGGGCGCACAGGGTTGAGAAGAAAAGTGCGCGTAACGAGCTCGTTGCGGCAGAAGCGAAAGCCAGGAGCAGCGTGCTCGGTGCGAGAAATAGACGGCGCTTCGCCTCCTTGGGTAGGAAAGCGCAGCTGGTCACGAAGGGCAGCCAGCGAAGCTTCAGAACAGCAGGCTGTTCTGCTCAGCATACGAGCCTGAAGTGAGTGGCAAGGGCTAAGGGGACAGTTCCAAGGCATCCAGCTTTCCTGCTAGCAATGCCATTTCTACCCTGCTGTGGAAAACATTGTCCTTTGCCCTTATGCTGCGAGAGGCAGAGAGCAACTCGGCAGACGCAGTGCAGAGGGAAAGGACACCGTATCCGTGGGAGCGTGACGCCGCTTAGGCGGGCAAAGCAGAAAGGTGCCGCCCGGCACTGGCTTTGACTTCCTGAGCTTCCTTGCTAGGACAGCAGCTGCCGAAAGCTGGCAACTAGGCTGCCAGAGTGCAGAATGTAGGCGGTGCGGCACGCCTGCTTGCCGAAAGCCAGTATCAGCGAGACAGCGTGCTAGGCTCTGTTTCACAGCTCCTTGGAGAACACGCACTGGAAGAATGCCCTCTCTGTTCCGCAAAAGCTCTGCCACAGTGAAGGTGGAAGAAGCAGCCTGTGGCCACGGGCAGAGCTGGTCAACGGCTGCGCCTAACTTTCCCAAGCTGCGAGAGCATTCTCAGCCGAGTTCTGCTTTGACAGAGCTATTGCTGAACTTTTGCAGTCCCGGAAGCTGCTGAAACCAAGGCTGTCTTCTGCCTCTTCATTCTTGGCTTTCTGTGCTCCAGCGAGTTGTGAAGCTCGGACACGGCATTCAGCTTTGCCGCCTCTCTGCACGGAAAGCACTAGACAGAACTAGTGTGCTTCGTGCATGCTCTCTCCTCGCTTTTATGGTCACTGCTCTGCTTTTTGCTTGGCAGCGTTCAAAGGGTCCACGGCATACATCTTGCACAGCGAGAGGTGGCCGGCGAGGAATACTTGCTGGCTTAAGTCGTTCCATGCTCAAGGCATTCATCAGAGCAACACAATGTGGGAAAAGAGGAGGGAACATTGCAGGACAAATTTCTATGCTGGAACATTCTTGTCTGCGAGACAGCTCTCCGCAGCGCTAGTATTTGTCCAGGCTGAAATCAGCGCCGCGGTAAGCCAGTCTGACAAGCGGAGTGCAACGAGCGCGGCGATATGGGGCCACTTGGCAGGTGGCCGAAGAAAGACGGCTGCCCCGTGAATGTGGTGCCAGAAGGCAAGTTTCAGCAGGGCGTTCCGGGCGAGCTTAATGTGTAGCCGCAGTTGTTCTAGGCGAGTTGTAGCCGAGAAGCTTTCCGTCTCCATTCACGAGACAAGAAAGGCAGAACGCAAGGGCGCACAGGGTTGAGAAGAAAAGTGCGCGTAGCGAGCTCGTTGCGGCAGAAGCGAAAGCCAGGAGCAGCGTGCTCGGTGCGAGAAGTAGACGGAGCTTCGCCTCCTTGGGTAGGAAAGCGCAGCTGGTCACGAAGGGCAGCCAGCGAAGATTCAGAACAGCAGGCTGTTCTGATCAGCGTACGAGCCTGAAGTGAGTGGCAAGGGCTAAGGGGACAGTTCCAAGGCATCTATCTTTCCTGCTAGCAATGCCATTTCTACCCTGCTGTGGAAAACATTGTCCTTTGCCCTTATGCTCCGAGAGGCAGAGAGCAACTTGGCAGACGCAGTGCAGAGGGAAAGGACACCATATCCGTGGGAGCGTGACGCCGCTTAGGCAGGCAAAGCAGAAAGGTGCCGCCCGGCACTGGCTTTGACTTCCTGAGCTTCCTTGCTAGGACAGCAGCTGCCGAAAGCTGGCAACTAGGCTGCCAGAGTGCAGAATGTAGGCGGTGCGGCACGCCTGCTTGCCGAAAGCCAGTGTCAGCGAGACAGCGTGCTAGGCTCTGTTTCACAGCTCCTTGGAGAACACGCACTGGAAGAATGCCCTCTCTGTTCCGCAAAAGCTCTGCCACAGTGAAGGTGGAAGAAGCAGCCTGTGGCCACGGGCAGAGCTGGTCAACAGCTGCGCCTAACTTTCCCAAGCTGCGAGAGCATTCTCAGCCGAGTTCTGCTTTGACAGAGCTATTGCTGAACTTTTGCAGTCCCGGAAGCTGCTGAAACCAAGGCTGTGTTCTGCCTCTTCATTCTTGCCTTCCTGTGCTCCAGCGAGTTGTGAAGCTCGGACACGGCATTCAGCTTTGCCGCCTCTCTGCACGGAAAGCACTAGACAGAACTAGTGTGCTTCGTGCATGCTCTCTCCTCGCTTTTCTGGTCACTGCTCTGCTTTTTGCTTGGCAGCGTTCAAAGGGTCCACGGCATACATCTTGCACAGCGAGAGGTGGCCGGCGAGGAATACTTGCTGGCTTAAGTCGTTCCATGCTCAAGGCATTCATCAGAGCAACACAATGTGGGAAAAGAGGAGGGAACATTGCAGGGCAAATTTCTATGCTGGAACATTCTTGTCTGCGAGACAGCTCTCCGCAGCGCTAGTATTTGGCCAGGCTGAAATCAGCGCCGCGGTAAGCTAGTCTGACAAGCGGAGTGCAACGAGCGCGGTGATATGGGGCCACTTGGCAGGTGGCCGAAGAAAGACGGCTGCCCCGTGAATGTGGTGCCAGAAGGCAAGTTTCAGCAGGGCGTTCCGGGCGAGCTTAATGTGTAGCCGCAGTTGTTCTAGGCGAGTTGTAGCCGAGAAGCTTTCCGTCTCCATTCACGAGACAAGAAAGGCAGAACGCAAGGGCGCACAGGGTTGAGAAGAAAAGTGCGCGTAACGAGCTCGTTGCGGCAGAAGCGAAAGCCAGGAGCAGCGTGCTCGGTGCGAGAAGTAGACGGCGCTTCGCCTCCTTGGGTAGGAAAGCGCAGCTGGTCACGAACGGCAGCCAGCGAAGCTTCAGAACAGCAGGCTGTTCTGCTCAGCGTACGAGCCTGAAGTGAGTGGCAAGGGCTAAGGGGACAGTTCCAAG
The DNA here is from genome assembly GCF_963662255.1 of Cinclus cinclus. NCBI lineage: Eukaryota > Metazoa > Chordata > Aves > Passeriformes > Cinclidae > Cinclus > Cinclus cinclus. Next base: position 314,557 of record NW_026912135.1, read on the forward strand.
GCATCTAGCTTTCCTGCTAGCAATGCCATTTCTACCCTGCTGTGGAAAACATTGTCCTTTGCCCTTATGCTCCGAGAGGCAGAGAGCAACTCGGCAGACGCAGTGCAGAGGGAAAGGACACCGTATCCGTGGGAGCGTGACGCCGCTTAGGCGGGCAAAGCAGAAAGGTGCAGCCCGGCACTGGCTTTGACTTCCTGAGCTTCCTTGCTAGGACAGCAGCTGCCGAAAGCTGGCAACTAGGCTGCCAGAGTGCAGAATGTAGGCGGTGCGGCACGCCTGCTTGCCGAAAGCCAGTATCTGCGAGACAGCGTGCTAGGCTCTGTTTCACAGCTCCTTGGAGAACACGCACTGGAAGAATGCCCTCTCTGTTCCGCAAAAGCTCTGCCACAGTGAAGGTGGAAGAAGCAGCCTGTGGCCACGGGCAGAGTGGTCAACAGCTGCGCCTAACTTTCCCAATCTGCAAGAGCATTCTCAGCCGAGTTCTGCTTTGACAGAGCTATTGCTGAACTTTTGCAGTCCCGGAAGCTGCTGAAACCAAGGCTGTGTTCTGCCTCTTCATTCTTGCCTTCCAGTGCTCCAGCGAGTTGTGAAGCTCGGACACGGCATTCAGCTTTGCCGCCTCTCTGCACAGAAAGCACTAGACAGAACTAGTGTGCTTCGTGCATGCTCTCTCCTCGCTTTTCTGGTCACTGCTCTGCTTTTTGCTTGGCAGCGTTCAAAGGGTCCACGGCATACATCTTGCACAGCGAGAGGTGGCCGGCGAGGAATACTTGCTGGCTTAAGTCGTTCCATGCTCAAGGCATTCATCAGAGCAACACAATGTGGGAAAAGAGGAGGGAACATTGCAGGACAAATTTCTATGCTGGAACATTCTTGTCTGCGAGACAGCTCTCCGCAGCGCTAGTATTTGGCCAGGCTGAAATCAGCGCCGCGGTAAGCCAATCTGACAAGCGGAGTGCAACGAGCGCGGCGATATGGGGCCACTTGGCAGGTGGCCGAAGAAAGACGGCTGCCCCGTGAATGTGGTGCCAGAAGGCAAGTTTCAGCAGGGCGTTCCGGGCGAGCTTAATGTGTAGCCGCAGTTGTTCTAGGCGAGTTGTAGCCGAGAAGCTTTCTGTCTCCATTCACGAGACAAGAAAGGCAGAACGCAAGGGCGCACAGGGTTGAGAAGAAAAGTGCGCGTAGCGAGCTCGTTGCGGCAGAAGCGAAAGCCAGGAGCAGCGTGCTCGGTGTGAGAAGTAGACGGCGCTTCGCCTCCTTGGGTAGGAAAGCGCAGCTGGTCACGAACGGCAGCCAGCGAAGCTTCAGAACAGCAGGCTGTTCTGCTCAGCGTACGAGCCTGAAGTGAGTGGCAAGGGCTAAGGGGACAGTTCCAAGGCATCCAGCTTTCCTGCTAGCAATGCCATTTCTACCCTGCTGTGGAAAACATTGTCCTTTGCCCTTATGCTCCGAGAGGCAGAGAGCAACTTGGCAGACGCAGTGCAGAGGGAAAGGACACCGTATCCGTGGGAGCGTGACGCCGCTTAGGCGGGCAAAGCAGAAAGGTGCCGCCCGGCACTGGCTTTGACTTCCTGAGCTTCCTTGCTAGGACAGCAGCTGCCGAAAGCTGGCAACTAGGCTGGCAGAGTGCAGAATGTAGGCGGTCTGGCACGCCTGCTTGCCGAAAGCCAGTATCAGCGAGACAGCGTGCTAGGCTCTGTTTCACAGCACCTTGGAGAACACGCACTTGAAGAATGCCGCCACTGTTCCGCAAAAGCTCTGCCACAGTGAAGGTGGAAGAAGCAGCCTGTGGCCACGGGCAGAGCTGGTCAACAGCTGCGCCTAACTTTCCCAAGCTGCGAGAGCATTCTCGGCCGAGTTCTGCTTTGACAGAGCTATTGCTGAACTTTTGCAGTCCCGGAGGCTGCTGAAACCAAGGCTGTGTTCTGCCTCTTCATTCTTGCCTTCCTGTGCTCCAGCGAGAAGTGAAGCTCTGGCACGGCATTCAGCTTTGCCGCCTCTCTGCACGGAAAGCACTAGACAGAACTAGTGTGCTTCGTGCATGCTCTCTCCTCGCTTTTATGGTCACTGCTCTGCTTTTTGCTTGGCAGCGTTCAAAGGGTCCACGGCATACCTCTTCCACAGCGAGAGGTGGCCGGCGAGGAATACTTGCTGGCTTAAGTCGTTCCATGCTCAAGGCATTCATCAGAGCAACACAATGTGGGAAAAGATGGGGGAACATTGCAGGACAAATTTCTATGCTGGAACATGATTGTCTGCGAGACAGCTCTCCGCAGCGCTAGTATTTGGCCAGGCTGAAATCAGCGCCGCGGGAAGCCAATCTGACAAGCGGAGTGCAACGAGCGCGGCGATATGGGGCCACTTGGCAGGTGGCCGAAGAAAGACGGCTGCCCCGCGAATGTAGTGCGAGAAGGCAAGTTTCAGCAGGGCGTTCCGGGCGAGCTTAATGTGTAGCCGCAGTTGTTCTAGGCGAGTTGTAGCCGAGAAGCTTTCCGTCTCCATTCACGAGACAAGAAAGGCAGAACGCAAGATCGAACAGGGTTGAGAAGAAAAGTGCTCGTAGCGAGCTCGTTGCGGCAGAAGCGAAAGCCAGGAGCAGCGTGCTCGCTGCGAGAAGTAGACGGCACTTCCCCTCCTTGGGAAGGAAATCGCGTCTGGGCACGAACGGCAGCCAGCGAAGCTTCAGAACAGCAGGCTGTTCTGCTCAGCGTACGAGCCTGAAGTGAGTGGCAAGGGCTAAGGGGACAGTTCCAAGGCATCTAGCTTTCCTGCTAGCAATGCCATTTCTACCCTGCTGTGGAAAACATTGTCCTTTGCCCTTATGCTCCGAGAGGCAGAGAGCACCTCGGCAGACGCAGTGCAGAGGGAAAGGACACAGTATTGTTGGGAGCGTGACGCCGCTTAGGCGGGCAAAGCAGAAAGGTGCCGCCCGGCACTGGCTTTGACTTCCTGAGCTTCCTTGCTAGGACAGCAGCTGCCGAAATCTGGCAACTAGGCTGGCAGAGTGCAGAATGTAGGCGGTCTGGCACGCCTGCTTGCCGAAAGCCAGGATCAGCGAGACAGCGTGCTAGGCTCTGTTCCACAGCACCTTGGAGAACACGCACTTGAAGAATGCCGTCTCTGTTCCGCAAAAGCTCTGCCACAGTGAAGGTGGAAGAAGCAGCCTGTGGCCACGGGCAGAGCTGGTCAACAGCTGCGCCTAACTTTCCCAAGCTGCGAGAGCATTCTCGGCCGAGTTCTGCTTTGACAGAGCTATTGCTGAACTTTTGCAGTCCCGGAGGCTGCTGAAACCAAGGCTGTGTTCTGCCTCTTCATTCTTGCCTTCCTGTGCTCCAGCGAGAAGTCAAGCTCTGGCACGGCATTCAGCTTTGCCGCCTCTCTGCACGGAAAGCACTAGACAGAACTAGTGTGCTTCGTGCATGCTCTCTCCTCGCTTTTATGGTCACTGCTCTGCTTTTTGCTTGGCAGCGTTCAAAGGGTCCACGGCATACCTCTTGCACAGCAAGAGGTGGCCGGCGAGGAATACTTGCTGGCTTAAGTCGTTCCATGCTCAAGGCATTCATCAGAGCAACACAATGTGGGAAAAGATGGGGGAACATTGCAGGACAAATTTCTATGCTGGAACATGATTGTATGCGAGACAGCTCTCCGCAGCGCTAGTATTTGGCCAGGCTGAAATCAGCGCCGCGGTAAGCCAATCTGACAAGCGGAGTGCAACGAGCGCGGCGATATGGGGCCACTTGGCAGGTGGCCGAAGAAAGACGGCTGCCCCGTGAATGTGGTGCCAGAAGGCAAGTTTCAGCAGGGCGTTCCGGGCGAGCTTAATGTGTAGCCGCAGTTGTTCTAGGCGAGTTGTAGCCGAGAAGCTTTCCGTCTCCATTCACGAGACAAGAAAGGCAGAACGCAAGGGCGCACAGGGTTGAGAAGAAAAGTGCGCGTAGCGAGCTCGTTGCGGCAGAAGCGAAAGCCAGGAGCAGCGTGCTCGGTGCGAGAAGTAGACGGAGCTTCGCCTCCTTGGGTAGGAAAGCGCAGCTGGTCACGAAGGGCAGCCAGCGAAGCTTCAGAACAGCAGGCTGTTCTGCTCAGCGTACGAGCCTGAAGTGAGTGGCAAGGGCTAAGGGGACAGTTCCAAGGCATCTATCTTTCCTGCTAGCAATGCCATTTCTACCCTGCTGTGGAAAACATTGTCCTTTGCCCTTATGCTCCGAGAGGCAGAGAGCAACTTGGCAGACGCAGTGCAGAGGGAAAGGACACCATATCCGTGGGAGCGTGACGCCGCTTAGGCAGGCAAAGCAGAAAGGTGCCGCCCGGCACTGGCTTTGACTTCCTGAGCTTCCTTGCTAGGACAGCAGCTGCCGAAAGCTGGCAACTAGGCTGCCAGAGTGCAGAATGTAGGCGGTGCGGCACGCCTGCTTGCCGAAAGCCAGTATCAGCGAGACAGCGTGCTAGGCTCTGTTTCACAGCTCCTTGGAGAACACGCACTGGAAGAATGCCCTCTCTGTTCCGCAAAAGCTCTGCCACAGTGAAGGTGGAAGAAGCAGCCTGTGGCCACGGGCAGAGCTGGTCAACAGCTGCGCCTAACTTTCCCAAGCTGCGAGAGCATTCTCAGCCGAGTTCTGCTTTGACAGAGCTATTGCTGAACTTTTGCAGTCCCGGAAGCTGCTGAAACCAAGGCTGTGTTCTGCCTCTTCATTCTTGGCTTTCTGTGCTCCAGCGAGTTGTGAAGCTCGGACACGGCATTCAGCTTTGCCGCCTCTCTGCACGGAAAGCACTAGACAGAACTAGTGTGCTTCGTGCATGCTCTCTCCTCGCTTTTATGGTCACTGCTCTGCTTTTTGCTTGGCAGCGTTCAAAGGGTCCACGGCATACATCTTGCACAGCGAGAGGTGGCCGGCGAGGAATACTTGCTGGCTTAAGTCGTTCCACGCTCAAGGCATTCATCAGAGCAACACAATGTGGCAAAAGAGGAGGGAACATTGCAGGACAAATTTCTATGCTGGAACATTATTGTCTGTGAGACAGCTCTCCGCAGCGCTAGTATTTGGCCAGGCTGAAATCAGCGCCGCGGTAAGCCAATCTGACAAGCGGAGTGCAACGAGCGCGGCGATATGGGGCCACTTGGCAGGTGGCCGAAGAAAGACGGCTGCCCCGTGAATGTGGTGCCAGAAGGCAAGTTTCAGCAGGGCGTTCCGGGCGAGCTTAATGTGTAGCCGCAGTTGTTCTAGGCGAGTTGTAGCCGAGAAGCTTTCCGTCTCCATTCACGAGACAAGAAAGGCAGAACGCCAGGGCGCACAGGGTTGAGAAGAAAAGTGCACGTAGCGAGCTCGTTGCGGCAGAAGCGAAAGCCAGGAGCAGCGTGCTCGGTGCGAGAAGTAGACGACGCTTCGCCTCCTTGGGTAGGAAAGCGCAGCTGGTCACGAAGGGCAGCCAGCGAAGCTTCAGAACAGCAGGCTGTTCTGCTCAGCGTACGAGCCTGAAGTGAGTGGCAAGGGCTAAGGGGACAGTTCCAAGGCATCCAGCTTTCCTGCTAGCAATGACATTTCTACCCTGCTGTGGAAAACATTCTCCTTTGCCCTTATGCTCCGAGAGGCAGAGAGCAACTTGGCAGACGCAGTGCAGAGGGAAAGGACACCGTATCCGTGGGAGCGTGACCCCGCTTAGGCGGGCAAAGCAGAAAGGTGCCGCCCTGCACTGGCTTTGACTTCCTGAGCTTCCTTGCTCGGACAGCAGCTGCCGAAAGCTGGCAACTAGGCTGCCAGAGTGCAGAATGTAGGCGGTCTGGCACGCCCGCTTGCCGAAAGCCAGTATCAGCGAGACAGCGTGCTAGGCTCTGTTTCACAGCTCCTTGGAGAACACGCACTGGAAGAATGCCCTCTCTGTTCCGCAAAAGCTCTGCCACAGTGAAGGTGGATGAAGCAGCCTGTGGCCACGGGCAGAGCTGGTCAACGGCTGCGCCTAACTTTCCCAAGCTGCGAGAGCATTCTCAGCCGAGTTCTGCTTTGACAGAGCTATTGCTGAACTTTTGCAGTCCCGGAAGCTGCTGAAACCAAGGCTGTGTTCTGCCTCTTCATTCTTGGCTTTCTGTGCTCCAGCGAGTTGTGAAGCTCGGACACGGCATTCAGCTTTGCCGCCTCTCTGCACGGAAAGCACTAGACAGAACTAGTGTGCTTCGTGCATGCTCTCTCCTCGCTTTTATGGTCACTGCTCTGCTTTTTGCTTGGCAGCGTTCAAAGGGTCCACGGCATACATCTTGCACAGCGAGAGCTGGCCGGCGAGGAATACTTGCTGGCTTAAGTCGTTCCATGCTCAAGGCATTCATCAGAGCAACACAATGTGGGAAAAGAGGAGGGAACATTGCAGGACAAATTTCTATGCTGGAACATTCTTGTCTGCGAGACAGCTCTCCGCAGCGCTAGTATTTGGCCAGGCTGAAATCAGCGCCGCGGTAAGCCAATCTGACAAGCGGAGTGCAACGAGCGCGGCGATATGGGGCCACTTGGCAGGTGGCCGAAGAAAGACGGCTGCCCCGTGAATGTGGTGCCAGAAGGCAAGTTTCAGCAGGGCGTTCCGGGCGAGCTTAATGTGTAGCCGCAGTTGTTCTAGGCGAGTTGTAGCCGAGAAGCTTTCCGTCTCCATTCACGAGACAAGAAAGGCAGAACGCAAGGGCGCACAGGGTTGAGAAGAAAAGTGCGCGTAGCGAGCTCGTTGCGGCAGAAGCGAAAGCCAGGAGCAGCGTGCTCGGTGCGAGAAATAGACGGCGCTTCGCCTCCTTGGGTAGGAAAGCGCAGCTGGTCACGAACGGCAGCCAGCGAAGCTTCAGAACAGCAGGCTGTTCTGCTCAGCGTACGAGCCTGAAGTGAGTGGCAAGGGCTAAGGGGACAGTTCCAAGGCATCCAGCTTTCCTGCTAGCAATGCCATTTCTACCCTGCTGTGGAAAACATTATCCTTTGCCCTTATGCTCCGAGAGGCAGAGAGCAACTCGGCAGACGCAGTGCAGAGGGAAAGGACACCGTATCCGTGGGAGCGTGACGCCGCTTAGGAGGGCAAAGCAGAAAGGTGCCGCCCTGCACTGGCTTTGACTTCCTGAGCTTCCTTGCTAGGACAGCAGCTGCCGAAAGCTGGCAACTAGGCTGCCAGAGTGCAGAATGTAGGCGGTCTGGCACGCCCGCTTGCCGAAAGCCAGTATCAGCGAGACAGCGTGCTAGGCTCTGTTTCACAGCTCCTTGGAGAACACGCACTGGAAGAATGCCCTCTCTGTTCCGCAAAAGCTCTGCCACAGTGAAGGTGGAAGAAGCAGCCTGTGGCCACGGGCAGAGCTGGTCAACGGCTGCGCCTAACTTTCCCAAGCTGCGAGAGCATTCTCGGCTGACTTCTGCTTTGACAGAGCTATTGCTGAACTTTTGCAGTCCCGGAAGCTGCTGAAACCAAGGCTGTGTTCTGCCTCTTCATTCTTGGCTTTCTGTGCTCCAGCGAGTTGTGAAGCTCGGACACGGCATTCAGCTTTGCCGCCTCTCTGCACGGAAAGCACTAGACAGAACTAGTGTGCTTCGTGCATGCTCTCTCCTCGCTTTTATGGTCACTGCTCTGCTTTTTGCTTGGCAGCGTTCAAAGGGTCCACGGCATACATCTTGCACAGCGAGAGGTGGCCGGCGAGGAATACTTGCTGGCTTAAGTCGTTCCATGCTCAAGGCATTCATCAGAGCAACACAATGTGGGAAAAGAGGAGGGAACATTGCAGGACAAATTTCTATGCTGGAACATTCTTGTCTGCGAGACAGCTCTCCGCAGCGCTAGTATTTGGCCAGGCTGAAATCAGCGCCGCGGTAAGCCAATCTGACAAGCGGAGTGCAACGAGCGCGGCGATATGGGGCCACTTGGCAGGTGGCCGAAGAAAGACGGCTGCCCCGTGAATGTGGTGCCAGAAGGCAAGTTTCAGCAGGGCGTTCCGGGCGAGCTTAATGTGTAGCCGCAGTTGTTCTAGGCGAGTTGTAGCCGAGAAGCTTTCCGTCTCCATTCACGAGACAAGAAAGGCAGAACGCAAGGGCGCACAGGGTTGAGAAGAAAAGTGCGCGTAGCGAGCTCGTTGCGGCAGAAGCGAAAGCCAGGAGCAGCGTGCTCGGTGCGAGAAGTAGACGGAGCTTCGCCTCCTTGGGTAGGAAAGCGCAGCTGGGCACGAACGGCAGCCAGCGAAGCTTCAGAACAGCAGGCTGTTCTGCTCAGCGTACGAGCCTGAAGTGAGTGGCAAGGGCTAAGGGGACAGTTCCAAGGCATCCAGCTTTCCTGCTAGCAATGCCATTTCTACCCTGCTGTGGAAAACATTGTCCTTTGCCCTTATGCTCCGAGAGGCAGAGAGCAACTTGGCATACGCAGTGCAGAGGGAAAGGACACCGTATCCGTGGGAGCGTGACTCCGCTTAGGCGGGCAAAGCAGAAAGGTGCCGCCCGGCACTGGCTTTGACTTCCTGAGCTTCCTTGCTCGGACAGCAGCTCCCGAAAGCTGGCAACTAGGCTGCCAGAGTGCAGAATGTAGGCGGTCTGGCACGCCCGCTTGCCGAAAGCCAGTATCAGCGAGACAGCGTGCTAGGCTCTGTTTCACAGCTCCTTGGAGAACACGCACTGGAAGAATGCCCTCTCTGTTCCGCAAAAGCTCTGCCACAGTGAAGGTGGAAGAAGCAGCCTGTGGCCACGGGCAGAGCTGGTCAACAGCTGCGCCTAACTTTCCCAAGCTGCGAGAGCATTCTCGGCTGAGTTCTGCTTTGACAGAGCTATTGCTGAACTTTTGCAGTCCAGGAAGCTGCTGAAACCAAGGCTGTGTTCTGCCTCTTCATTCTTGGCTTTCTGTGCTCCAGCGAGTTGTGAAGCTCGGACACGGCATTCAGCTTTGCCGCCTCTCTGCACGGAAAGCACTAGACAGAACTAGTGTGCTTCGTGCATGCTCTCTCCTCGCTTTTCTGGTCACTGCTCTGCTTTGTGCTTGGCAGCGTTCAAAGGGTCCACGGCATACATCTTGCACAGCGAGAGGTGGCCGGCGAGGAATACTTGCCGGCTTAAGTCGTTCCATGCTCAAGGCATTCATCAGAGCAACACAATGTGGGAAAAGAGGAGGGAACATTGCAGGACAAATTTCTATGCTGGAACATTCTTGTCTGCGAGACAGCTCTCCGCAGCGCTAGTATTTGGCCAGGCTGAAATCAGCGCCGCGGTAAGCCAATCTGACAAGCGGAGTGCAACGAGCGCGGCGATATGGGGCCATTTGGCAGGTGGCCGAAGAAAGACGGCTGCCCCGTGAATGTGGTGCCAGAAGGCAAGTTTCAGCAGGGCGTTCCGGGCGAGCTTAATGTGTAGCCGCAGTTGTTCTAGGCGAGTTGTAGCCGAGAAGCTTTCCGTCTCCATTCACGAGACAAGAAAGGCAGAACGCAAGGGCGCACAGGGTTGAGAAGAAAAGTGCGCGTAGCGAGCTCGTTGCGGCAGAAGCGAAAGCCAGGAGCAGCGTGCTCGGTGCGAGAAGTAGACGGCTCTTCGCCTCCTTGGGTAGGAAAGCGCAGCTGGTCACGAAGGGCAGCCAGCGAAGCTTCAGAACAGCAGGCTGTTCTGCTCAGCGTACGAGCCTGAAGTGAGTGGCAAGGGCTAAGGGGACAGTTCCAAGGCATCCAGCTTTCCTGCTAGCAATGCCATTTCTACCCTGCTGTGGAAAACATTGTCCTTTGCCCTTATGCTCCGAGAGGCAGAGAGCAACTTGGCAGACGCAGTGCAGAGGGAAAGGACACCGTATCCGTGGGAGCGTGACTCCGCTTAGGCGGGCAAAGCAGAAAGGTGCCGCCCGGCACTGGCTTTGACTTCCTGAGCTTCCTTGCTCGGACAGCAGCTCCCGAAAGCTGGCAACTAGGCTGCCAGAGTGCAGAATGTAGGCGGTCTGGCACGCCCGCTTGCCGAAAGCCAGTATCAGCGAGACAGCGTGCTAGGCTCTGTTTCACAGCTCCTTGGAGAACACGCACTGGAAGAATGCCCTCTCTGTTCCGCAAAAGCTCTGCCACAGTGAAGGTGGAAGAAGCAGCCTGTGGCCACGGGCAGAGCTGGTCAACAGCTGCGCCTAACTTTCCCAAGCTGCGAGAGCATTCTCGGCTGAGTTCTGCTTTGACAGAGCTATTGCTGAACTTTTGCAGTCCAGGAAGCTGCTGAAACCAAGGCTGTGTTCTGCCTCTTCATTCTTGGCTTTCTGTGCTCCAGCGAGTTGTGAAGCTCGGACACGGCATTCAGCTTTGCCGCCTCTCTGCACGGAAAGCACTAGACAGAACTAGTGTGCTTCGTGCATGCTCTCTCCTCGCTTTTATGGTCACTGCTCTGCTTTTTGCTTGGCAGCGTTCAAAGGGTCCACGGCATACATCTTGCACAGCGAGAGCTGGCCGGCGAGGAATACTTGCTGGCTTAAGTCGTTCCATGCTCAAGGCATTCATCAGAGCAACACAATGTGGGAAAAGAGGAGGGAACATTGCAGGACAAATTTCTATGCTGGAACATTCTTGTCTGCGAGACAGCTCTCCGCAGCGCTAGTATTTGGCCAGGCTGAAATCAGCGCCGCGGTAAGCCAATCTGACAAGCGGAGTGCAACGAGCGCGGCGATATGGGGCCACTTGGCAGGTGGCCGAAGAAAGACGGCTGCCCCGTGAATGTGGTGCCAGAAGGCAAGTTTCAGCAGGGCGTTCCGGGCAAGCTTAATGTGTAGCCGCAGTTGTTCTAGGCGAGTTGTAGCCGAGAAGCTTTCCGTCTCCATTCACGAGACAAGAAAGGCAGATCGCAAGGGCGCACAGGGTTGAGAAGAAAAGTGCACGTAGGGAGCTCGTTGCGGCAGAAGCGAAAGCCAGGAGCAGCGTGCTCGGTGCGATAAGTAGACGGCGCTTCGCCTCCTTGGGTAGGAAAGCGCAGCTGGTCACGAAGGGCAGCCAGCGAAGCTTCAGAACAGCAGGCTGTTCTGCTCAGCGTACGAGCCTGAAGTGAGTGGCAAGGGCTAAGGGGACAGTTCCAAGGCATCCAGCTTTCCTGCTAGCAATGCCATTTCTACCCTGCTGTGGAAAACATTGTCCTTTGCCCTTATGCTCCGAGAGGCAGAGAGCACCTCGGCAGACGCAGTGCAGAGGGAAAGGACACCGTATCCGTGGGAGCGTGACGCCGCTTAGGCGGGCAAAGCAGAAAGGTGCCGCCCGGCACTGGCTTTGACTTCCTGAGCTTCCTTGCTCGGACAGCAGCTGCCGAAAGCTGGCAACTAGGCTGCCAGAGTGCAGAATGTAGGCGGTCTGGCACGCCCGCTTGCCGAAAGCCAGTATCAGCGAGACAGCGTGCTAGGCTCTGTTTCACAGCTCCTTGGAGAACACGCACTGGAAGAATGCCCTCTCTGTTCCGCAAAAGCTCTGCCACAGTGAAGGTGGAAGAAGCAGCCTGTGGCCACGGGCAGAGCTGGTCAACGGCTGCGCCTAACTTTCCCAAGCTGCGAGAGCATTCTCGGCTGAGTTCTGCTTTGACAGAGCTATTGCTGAACTTTTGCAGTCCCGGAAGCTGCTGAAACCAAGGCTGTGTTCTGCCTCTTCATTCTTGGCTTTCTGTGCTCCAGCGAGTTGTGAAGCTCGGACACGGCATTCAGCTTTGCCGCCTCTCTGCACGGAAAACACTAGACAGAACTAGTGTGCTTCGTGCATGCTCTCTCCTCGCTTTTATGGTCACTGCTCTGCTTTTTGCTTGGCAGCGTTCAAAGGGTCCACGGCATACATCTTGCACAGCGAGAGCTGGCCGGCGAGGAATACTTGCTGGCTTAAGTCGTTCCATGCTCAAGGCATTCATCAGAGCAACACAATGTGGGAAAAGAGGAGGGAACATTGCAGGACAAATTTCTATGCTGGAACATTCTTGTCTGCGAGACAGCTCTCCGCAGCGCTAGTATTTGGCCAGGCTGAAATCAGCGCCGCGGTAAGCCAATCTGACAAGCGGAGTGCAACGAGCGCGGCGATATGGGGCCACTTGGCAGGTGGCCGAAGAAAGACGGCTGCCCCGTGAATGTGGTGCCAGAAGGCAAGTTTCAGCAGGGCGTTCCGGGCGAGCTTAATGTGTAGCCGCAGTTGTTCTAGGCGAGTTGTAGCCGAGAAGCTTTCCGTCTCCATTCACGAGACAAGAAAGGCAGAACGCAAGGGCGCACAGGGTTGAGAAGAAAAGTGCGCGTAGCGAGCTCGTTGCGGCAGAAGCGAAAGCCAGGAGCAGCGTGCTCGGTGCGAGAAGTAGACGGCGCTTCGCCTCCTTGGGTAGGAAAGCGCAGCTGGTCACGAAGGGCAGCCAGCGAAGCTTCAGAACAGCAGGCTGTTCTGCTCAGCGTACGAGCCTGAAGTGAGTGGCAAGGGCTAAGGGGACAGTTCCAAGGCATCCAGCTTTCCTGCTAGCAATGCCATTTCTACCCTGCTGTGGAAAACATTGTCCTTTGCCCTTATGCTCCGAGAGGCAGAGAGCAACTTGGCAGACGCAGTGCAGAGGGAAAGGACACCGTATCCGTGGGAGCGTGACGCCGCTTAGGCGGGCAAAGCAGAAAGGTGCCGCCCTGCACTGGCTTTGACTTCCTGAGCTTCCTTGCTCGGACAGCAGCTGCCGAAAGCTGGCAACTAGGCTGCCAGAGTGCAGAATGTAGGCGGTGCGGCACGCCTGCTTGCCGAAAGCCAGTATCAGCGAGACAGCGTGCTAGGCTCTGTTTCACAGCTCCTTGGAGAACACGCACTGGAAGAATGCCCTCTCTGTTCCGCAAAAGCTCTGCCACAGTGAAGGTGGATGAAGCAGCCTGTGGCCACGGGCAGAGCTGGTCAACGGCTGCGCCTAACTTTCCCAAGCTGCGAGAGCATTCTCAGCCGAGTTCTGCTTTGACAGAGCTATTGCTGAACTTTTGCAGTCCCGGAAGCTGCTGAAACCAAGGCTGTGTTCTGCCTCTTCATTCTTGGCTTTCTGTGCTCCAGCGAGTTGTGAAGCTCGGACACGGCATTCAGCTTTGCCGCCTCTCTGCACGGAAAGCACTAGACAGAACTAGTGTGCTTCGTGCATGCTCTCTCCTCGCTTTTCTGGTCACTGCTCTGCTTTTTGCTTGGCAGCGTTCAAAGGGTCCACGGCATACATCTTGCACAGCGAGAGGTGGCCGGCGAGGAATACTTGCTGGCTTAAGTCGTTCCATGCTCAAGGCATTCATCAGAGCAACACAATGTGGGAAAAGAGGAGGGAACATTGCAGGACAAATTTCTATGCTGGAACATTCTTGTCTGCGAGACAGCTCTCCGCAGCGCTAGTATTTGGCCAGGCTGAAATCAGCGCCGCGGTAAGCCAATCTGACAAGCGGAGTGCAACGAGCGCGGCGATATGGGGCCACTTGGCAGGTGGCCGAAGAAAGACGGCTGCCCCGTGAATGTGGTGCCAGAAGGCAAGTTTCAGCAGGGCGTTCCGGGCGAGCTTAATGTGTAGCCGCAGTTGTTCTAGGCGAGTTGTAGCCGAGAAGCTTTCCGTCTCCATTCACGAGACAAGAAAGGCAGATCGCAAGGGCGCACAGGGTTGAGAAGAAAAGTGCACGTAGGGAGCTCGTTGCGGCAGAAGCGAAAGCCAGGAGCAGCGTGCTCGGTGCGATAAGTAGACGGCGCTTCGCCTCCTTGGGTAGGAAAGCGCAGCTGGTCACGAACGGCAGCCAGCGAAGCTTCAGAACAGCAGGCTGTTCTGCTCAGCGTACGAGCCTGAAGTGAGTGGCAAGGGCTAAGGGGACAGTTCCAAGGCATCCAGCTTTCCTGCTAGCAATGCCATTTCTACCCTGCTGTGGAAAACATTGTCCTTTGCCCTTATGCTCCGAGAGGCAGAGAGCAACTCGGCAGACGCAGTGCAGAGGGAAAGGACACCGTATCCGTGGGAGCGTGACGCCGCTTAGGCGGGCAAAGCAGAAAGGTGCCGCCCTGCACTGGCTTTGACTTCCTGAGCTTCCTTGCTCGGACAGCAGCTGCCGAAAGCTGGCAACTAGGCTGCCAGAGTGCAGAATGTAGGCGGTCTGGCACGCCCGCTTGCCGAAAGCCAGTATCAGCGAGACAGCGTGCTAGGCTCTGTTTCACAGCTCCTTGGAGAACACGCACTGGAAGAATGCCCTCTCTGTTCCGCAAAAGCTCTGCCACAGTGAAGGTGGAAGAAGCAGCCTGTGGCCACGGGCAGAGCTGGTCAACGGCTGCGCCTAACTTTCCCAAGCTGCGAGAGCATTCTCGGCTGAGTTCTGCTTTGACAGAGCTATTGCTGAACTTTTGCAGTCCCGGAAGCTGCTGAAACCAAGGCTGTGTTCTGCCTCTTCATTCTTGGCTTTCTGTGCTCCAGCGAGTTGTGAAGCTCGGACACGGCATTCAGCTTTGCCGCCTCTCTGCACGGAAAACACTAGACAGAACTAGTGTGCTTCGTGCATGCTCTCTCCTCGCTTTTATGGTCACTGCTCTGCTTTTTGCTTGTCAGCGTTCAAAGGGTCCACGGCATACATCTTGCACAGCGAGAGCTGGCCGGCGAGGAATACTTGCTGGCTTAAGTCGTTCCATGCTCAAGGCATTCATCAGAGCAACACAATGTGGGAAAAGAGGAGGGAACATTGCAGGACAAATTTCTATGCTGGAACATTCTTGTCTGCGAGACAGCTCTCCGCAGCGCTAGTATTTGGCCAGGCTGAAATCAGCGCCGCGGTAAGCCAATCTGACAAGCGGAGTGCAACGAGCGCGGCGATATGGGGCCACTTGGCAGGTGGCCGAAGAAAGACGGCTGCCCCGTGAATGTGGTGCCAGAAGGCAAGTTTCAGCAGGGCGTTCCGGGCGAGCTTAATGTGTAGCCGCAGTTGTTCTAGGCGAGTTGTAGCCGAGAAGCTTTCCGTCTCCATTCACGAGACAAGAAAGGCAGAACGCAAGGGCGCACAGGGTTGAGAAGAAAAGTGCGCGTAGCGAGCTCGTTGCGGCAGAAGCGAAAGCCAGGAGCAGCGTGCTCGGTGCGAGAAGTAGACGGCGCTTCGCCTCCTTGGGTAGGAAAGCGCAGCTGGTCACGAAGGGCAGCCAGCGAAGCTTCAGAACAGCAGGCTGTTCTGCTCAGCGTACGAGCCTGAAGTGAGTGGCAAGGGCTAAGGGGACAGTTCCAAGGCATCCAGCTTTCCTGCTAGCAATGCCATTTCTACCCTGCTGTGGAAAACATTGTCCTTTGCCCTTATGCTCCGAGAGGCAGAGAGCAACTCGGCAGACGCAGTGCAGAGGGAAAGGACACCGTATCCGTGGGAGCGTGACGCCGCTTAGGCGGGCAAAGCAGAAAGGTGCCGCCCTGCACTGGCTTTGACTTCCTGAGCTTCCTTGCTCGGACAGCAGCTGCCGAAAGCTGGCAACTAGGCTGCCAGAGTGCAGAATGTAGGCGGTGCGGCACGCCTGCTTGCCGAAAGCCAGTATCAGCGAGACAGCGTGCTAGGCTCTGTTTCACAGCTCCTTGGAGAACACGCACTGGAAGAATGCCCTCTCTGTTCCGCAAAAGCTCTGCCACAGTGAAGGTGGATGAAGCAGCCTGTGGCCACGGGCAGAGCTGGTCAACGGCTGCGCCTAACTTTCCCAAGCTGCGAGAGCATTCTCAGCCGAGTTCTGCTTTGACAGAGCTATTGCTGAACTTTTGCAGTCCCGGAAGCTGCTGAAACCAAGGCTGTCTTCTGCCTCTTCATTCTTGGCTTTCTGTGCTCCAGCGAGTTGTGAAGCTCGGACACGGCATTCAGCTTTGCCGCCTCTCTGCACGGAAAGCACTAGACAGAACTAGTGTGCTTCGTGCATGCTCTCTCCTCGCTTTTCTGGTCACTGCTCTGCTTTTTGCTTGGCAGCGTTCAAAGGGTCCACGGCATACATCTTGCACAGCGAGAGGTGGCCGGCGAGGAATACTTGCTGGCTTAAGTCGTTCCATGCTCAAGGCATTCATCAGAGCAACACAATGTGGGAAAAGAGGAGGGAACATTGCAGGACAAATTTCTATGCTGGAACATTCTTGTCTGCGAGACAGCTCTCCGCAGCGCTAGTATTTGGCCAGGCTGAAATCAGCGCCGCGGTAAGCCAATCTGACAAGCGGAGTGCAACGAGCGCGGCGATATGGGGCCACTTGGCAGGTGGCCGAAGAAAGACGGCTGCCCCGTGAATGTGGTGCCAGAAGGCAAGTTTCAGCAGGGCGTTCCGGGCGAGCTTAATGTGTAGCCGCAGTTGTTCTAGGCGAGTTGTAGCCGAGAAGCTTTCCGTCTCCATTCACGAGACAAGAAAGGCAGAACGCAAGGGCGCACAGGGTTGAGAAGAAAAGTGCGCGTAGCGAGCTCGTTGCGGCAGAAGCGAAAGCCAGGAGCAGCGTGCTCGGTGCGAGAAGTAGACGGCGCTTCGCCTCCTTGGGTAGGAAAGCGCAGCTGGTCACGAAGGGCAGCCAGCGAAGCTTCAGAACAGCAGGCTGTTCTGCTCAGCGTACGAGCCTGAAGTGAGTGGCAAGGGCTAAGGGGACAGTTCCAAGGCATCCAGCTTTCCTGCTAGCAATGCCATTTCTACCCTGCTGTGGAAAACATTGTCCTTTGCCCTTATGCTCCGAGAGGCAGAGAGCAACTCGGCAGACGCAGTGCAGAGGGAAAGGACACCGTATCCGTGGGAGCGTGACGCCGCTTAGGCGGGCAAAGCAGAAAGGTGCCGCCCGGCACTGGCTTTGACTTCCTGAGCTTCCTTGCTCGGACAGCAGCTGCCGAAAGCTGGCAACTAGGCTGCCAGAGTGCAGAATGTAGGCGGTGCGGCACGCCTGCTTGCCGAAAGCCAGTATCAGCGAGACAGCGTGCTAGGCTCTGTTTCACAGCTCCTTGGAGAACACGCACTGGAAGAATGCCCTCTGTGTTCCGCAAAAGCTCTGCCACAGTGAAGGTGGAAGAAGCAGCCTGTGGCCACGGGCAGAGTGGTCAACAGCTGCGCCTAACTTTCCCAAGCTGCGAGAGCATTCTCAGCCGAGTTCTGCTTTGACAGAGCTATTGCTGAACTTTTGCAGTCCCGGAAGCTGCTGAAACCAAGGCTGTGTTCTGCCTCTTCATTCTTGCCTTCCAGTGCTCCAGCGAGTTGTGAAGCTCGGACACGGCATTCAGCTTTGCCGCCTCTCTGCACGGAAAGCACTAGACAGAACTAGTGTGCTTCGTGCATGCTCTCTCCTCGCTTTTCTGGTCACTGCTCTGCTTTTTGCTTGTCAGCATTCAAAGGGTCCACGGCATACATCTTGCACAGCGAGAGCTGGCCGGCGAGGAATACTTGCTGGCTTAAGTCGTTCCATGCTCAAGGCATTCATCAGAGCAACACAATGTGGGAAAAGAGGAGGGAACATTGCAGGACAAATTTCTATGCTGGAACATTCTTGTCTGCGAGACAGCTCTCCGCAGCGCTAGTATTTGGCCAGGCTGAAATCAGCGCCGCGGTAAGCCAATCTGACAAGCGGAGTGCAACGAGCGCGGCGATATGGGGCCACTTGGCAGGTGGCCGAAGAAAGACGGCTGCCCCGTGAATGTGGTGCCAGAAGGCAAGTTTCAGCAGGGCGTTCCGGGCGAGCTTAATGTGTAGCCGCAGTTGTTCTAGGCGAGTTGTAGCCGAGAAGCTTTCCGTCTCCATTCACGAGACAAGAAAGGCAGAACGCAAGGGCGCACAGGGTTGAGAAGAAAAGTGCGCGTAGCGAGCTCGTTGCGGCAGAAGCGAAAGCCAGGAGCAGCGTGCTCGGTGCGAGAAGTAGACGGCGCTTCGCCTCCTTGGGTAGGAAAGCGCAGCTGGTCACGAAGGGCAGCCAGCGAAGCTTCAGAACAGCAGGCTGTTCTGCTCAGCGTACGAGCCTGAAGTGAGTGGCAAGGGCTAAGGGGACAGTTCCAAGGCATCTAGCTTTCCTGCTAGCAATGCCATTTCTACCCTGCTGTGGAAAACATTGTCCTTTGCCCTTATGCTCGGAGAGGCAGAGAGCAACTCGGCAGACGCAGTGCAGAGGGAAAGGACACCGTATCCGTGGGAGCGTGACGCCGCTTAGGCGGGCAAAGCAGAAAGGTGCCGCCCTGCACTGGCTTTGACTTCCTGAGCTTCCTTGCTCGGACAGCAGCTGCCGAAAGCTGGCAACTAGGCTGCCAGAGTGCAGAATGTAGGCGGTGCGGCACGCCTGCTTGCCGAAAGCCAGTATCAGCGAGACAGCGTGCTAGGCTCTGTTTCACAGCTCCTTGGAGAACACGCACTGGAAGAATGCCCTCTCTGTTCCGCAAAAGCTCTGCCACAGTGAAGGTGGAAGAAGCAGCCTGTGGCCACGGGCAGAGTGGTCAACGGCTGCGCCTAACTTTCCCAAGCTGCGAGAGCATTCTCAGCCGAGTTCTGCTTTGACAGAGCTATTGCTGAACTTTTGCAGTCCCGGAAGCTGCTGAAACCAAGGCTGTGTTCTGCCTCTTCATTCTTGGCTTTCTGTGCTCCAGCGAGTTGTGAAGCTCGGACACGGCATTCAGCTTTGCCGCCTCTCTGCACGGAAAGCACTAGACAGAACTAGTGTGCTTCGTGCATGCTCTCTCCTCGCTTTTATGGTCACTGCTCTGCTTTTTGCTTGGCAGCGTTCAAAGGGTCCACGGCATACATCTTGCACAGCGAGAGCTGGCCGGCGAGGAATACTTGCTGGCTTAAGTCGTTCCATGCTCAAGGCATTCATCAGAGCAACACAATGTGGGAAAAGAGGAGGGAACATTGCAGGACAAATTTCTATGCTGGAACATTCTTGTCTGCGAGACAGCTCTCTGCAGCGCTAGTATTTGGCCAGGCTGAAATCAGCGCCGCGGTAAGCCAATCTGACAAGCGGAGTGCAACGAGCGCGGCGATATGGGGCCACTTGGCAGGTGGCCGAAGAAAGACGGCTGCCCCGTGAATGTGGTGCCAGAAGGCAAGTTTCAGCAGGGCGTTCCGGGCGAGCTTAATGTGTAGCCGCAGTTGTTCTAGGCGAGTTGTAGCCGAGAAGCTTTCCGTCTCCATTCACGAGACAAGAAAGGCAGAACGCAAGGGCGCACAGGGTTGAGAAGAAAAGTGCGCGTAGCGAGCTCGTTGCGGCAGAAGCGAAAGCCAGGAGCAGCGTGCTCGGTGCGAGAAATAGACGGCGCTTCGCCTCCTTGGGTAGGAAAGCGCAGCTGGTCACGAACGGCAGCCAGCGAAGCTTCAGAACAGCAGGCTGTTCTGCTCAGCGTACGAGCCTGAAGTGAGTGGCAAGGGCTAAGGGGACAGTTCCAAGGCATCCAGCTTTCCTGCTAGCAATGCCATTTCTACCCTGCTGTGGAAAACATTGTCCTTTGCCCTTATGCTCGGAGAGGCAGAGAGCAACTCGGCAGACGCAGTGCAGAGGGAAAGGACACCGTATCCGTGGGAGCGTGACGCCGCTTAGGCGGGCAAAGCAGAAAGGTGCCGCCCTGCACTGGCTTTGACTTCCTGAGCTTCCTTGCTCGGACAGCAGCTGCCGAAAGCTGGCAACTAGGCTGCCAGAGTGCAGAATGTAGGCGGTGCGGCACGCCTGCTTGCCGAAAGCCAGTATCAGCGAGACAGCGTGCTAGGCTCTGTTTCACAGCTCCTTGGAGAACACGCACTGGAAGAATGCCGTCTCTGTTCCGCAAAAGCTCTGCCACAGTGAAGGTGGAAGAAGCAGCCTGTGGCCACGGGCAGAGCTGGTCAACGGCTGCGCCTAACTTTCCCAAGCTGCGAGAGCATTCTCAGCCGAGTTCTGCTTTGACAGAGCTATTGCTGAACTTTTGCAGTCCCGGAAGCTGCTGAAACCAAGGCTGTGTTCTGCCTCTTCATTCTTGGCTTTCTGTGCTCCAGCGAGTTGTGAAGCTCGGACACGGCATTCAGCTTTGCCGCCTCTCTGCACGGAAAGCACTAGACAGAACTAGTGTGCTTCGTGCATGCTCTCTCCTCGCTTTTATGGTCACTGCTCTGCTTTTTGCTTGTCAGCGTTCAAAGGGTCCACGGCATACATCTTGCACAGCGAGAGCTGGCCGGCGAGGAATACTTGCTGGCTTAAGTCGTTCCATGCTCAAGGCATTCATCAGAGCAACACAATGTGGGAAAAGAGGAGGGAACATTGCAGGACAAATTTCTATGCTGGAACATTCTTGTCTGCGAGACAGCTCTCCGCAGCGCTAGTATTTGGCCAGGCTGAAATCAGCGCCGCGGTAAGCCAATCTGACAAGCGGAGTTCAACGAGCGCGGCGATATGGGGCCACTTGGCAGGTGGCCGAAGAAAGACGGCTGCCCCGTGAATGTGGTGCCAGAAGGCAAGTTTCAGCAGGGCGTTCCGGGCGAGCTTAATGTGTAGCCGCAGTTGTTCTAGGCGAGTTGTAGCCGAGAAGCTTTCCGTCTCCATTCACGAGACAAGAAAGGCAGAACGCAAGGGCGCACAGGGTTGAGAAGAAAAGTGCGCGTAGCGAGCTCGTTGCGGCAGAAGCGAAAGCCAGGAGCAGCGTGCTCGGTGCGAGAAGTAGACGGCGCTTCGCCTCCTTGGGTAGGAAAGCGCAGCTGGTCACGAAGGGCAGCCAGCGAAGCTTCAGAACAGCAGGCTGTTCTGCTCAGCGTACGAGCCTGAAGTGAGTGGCAAGGGCTAAGGGGACAGTTCCAAGGCATCCAGCTTTCCTGCTAGCAATGCCATTTCTACCCTGCTGTGGAAAACATTGTCCTTTGCCCTTATGCTCCGAGAGGCAGAGAGCAACTTGGCAGACGCAGTGCAGAGGGAAAGGACACCGTATCCGTGGGAGCGTGACGCCGCTTAGGCGGGCAAAGCAGAAAGGTGCCGCCCTGCACTGGCTTTGACTTCCTGAGCTTCCTTGCTCGGACAGCAGCTGCCGAAAGCTGGCAACTAGGCTGCCAGAGTGCAGAATGTAGGCGGTGCGGCACGCCTGCTTGCCGAAAGCCAGTATCAGCGAGACAGCGTGCTAGGCTCTGTTTCACAGCTCCTTGGAGAACACGCACTGGAAGAATGCCCTCTCTGTTCCGCAAAAGCTCTGCCACAGTGAAGGTGGATGAAGCAGCCTGTGGCCACGGGCAGAGCTGGTCAACGGCTGCGCCTAACTTTCCCAAGCTGCGAGAGCATTCTCAGCCGAGTTCTGCTTTGACAGAGCTATTGCTGAACTTTTGCAGTCCCGGAAGCTGCTGAAACCAAGGCTGTGTTCTGCCTCTTCATTCTTGGCTTTCTGTGCTCCAGCGAGTTGTGAAGCTCGGACACGGCATTCAGCTTTGCCGCCTCTCTGCACGGAAAGCACTAGACAGAACTAGTGTGCTTCGTGCATGCTCTCTCCTCGCTTTTCTGGTCACTGCTCTGCTTTTTGCTTGGCAGCGTTCAAAGGGTCCACGGCATACATCTTGCACAGCGAGAGGTGGCCGGCGAGGAATACTTGCTGGCTTAAGTCGTTCCATGCTCAAGGCATTCATCAGAGCAACACAATGTGGGAAAAGAGGAGGGAACATTGCAGGACAAATTTCTATGCTGGAACATTCTTGTCTGCGAGACAGCTCTCCGCAGCGCTAGTATTTGGCCAGGCTGAAATCAGCGCCGCGGTAAGCCAATCTGACAAGCGGAGTGCAACGAGCGCGGCGATATGGGGCCACTTGGCAGGTGGCCGAAGAAAGACGGCTGCCCCGTGAATGTGGTGCCAGAAGGCAAGTTTCAGCAGGGCGTTCCGGGCGAGCTTAATGTGTAGCCGCAGTTGTTCTAGGCGAGTTGTAGCCGAGAAGCTTTCCGTCTCCATTCACGAGACAAGAAAGGCAGATCGCAAGGGCGCACAGGGTTGAGAAGAAAAGTGCACGTAGGGAGCTCGTTGCGGCAGAAGCGAAAGCCAGGAGCAGCGTGCTCGGTGCGATAAGTAGACGGCGCTTCGCCTCCTTGGGTAGGAAAGCGCAGCTGGTCACGAACGGCAGCCAGCGAAGCTTCAGAACAGCAGGCTGTTCTGCTCAGCGTACGAGCCTGAAGTGAGTGGCAAGGGCTAAGGGGACAGTTCCAAGGCATCCAGCTTTCCTGCTAGCAATGCCATTTCTACCCTGCTGTGGAAAACATTGTCCTTTGCCCTTATGCTCCGAGAGGCAGAGAGCAACTCGGCAGACGCAGTGCAGAGGGAAAGGACACCGTATCCGTGGGAGCGTGACGCCGCTTAGGCGGGCAAAGCAGAAAGGTGCCGCCCTGCACTGGCTTTGACTTCCTGAGCTTCCTTGCTCGGACAGCAGCTGCCGAAAGCTGGCAACTAGGCTGCCAGAGTGCAGAATGTAGGCGGTCTGGCACGCCCGCTTGCCGAAAGCCAGTATCAGCGAGACAGCGTGCTAGGCTCTGTTTCACAGCTCCTTGGAGAACACGCACTGGAAGAATGCCCTCTCTGTTCCGCAAAAGCTCTGCCACAGTGAAGGTGGAAGAAGCAGCCTGTGGCCACGGGCAGAGCTGGTCAACGGCTGCGCCTAACTTTCCCAAGCTGCGAGAGCATTCTCGGCTGAGTTCTGCTTTGACAGAGCTATTGCTGAACTTTTGCAGTCCCGGAAGCTGCTGAAACCAAGGCTGTGTTCTGCCTCTTCATTCTTGGCTTTCTGTGCTCCAGCGAGTTGTGAAGCTCGGACACGGCATTCAGCTTTGCCGCCTCTCTGCACGGAAAACACTAGACAGAACTAGTGTGCTTCGTGCATGCTCTCTCCTCGCTTTTATGGTCACTGCTCTGCTTTTTGCTTGTCAGCGTTCAAAGGGTCCACGGCATACATCTTGCACAGCGAGAGCTGGCCGGCGAGGAATACTTGCTGGCTTAAGTCGTTCCATGCTCAAGGCATTCATCAGAGCAACACAATGTGGGAAAAGAGGAGGGAACATTGCAGGACAAATTTCTATGCTGGAACATTCTTGTCTGCGAGACAGCTCTCCGCAGCGCTAGTATTTGGCCAGGCTGAAATCAGCGCCGCGGTAAGCCAATCTGACAAGCGGAGTGCAACGAGCGCGGCGATATGGGGCCACTTGGCAGGTGGCCGAAGAAAGACGGCTGCCCCGTGAATGTGGTGCCAGAAGGCAAGTTTCAGCAGGGCGTTCCGGGCGAGCTTAATGTGTAGCCGCAGTTGTTCTAGGCGAGTTGTAGCCGAGAAGCTTTCCGTCTCCATTCACGAGACAAGAAAGGCAGAACGCAAGGGCGCACAGGGTTGAGAAGAAAAGTGCGCGTAGCGAGCTCGTTGCGGCAGAAGCGAAAGCCAGGAGCAGCGTGCTCGGTGCGAGAAGTAGACGGCGCTTCGCCTCCTTGGGTAGGAAAGCGCAGCTGGTCACGAAGGGCAGCCAGCGAAGCTTCAGAACAGCAGGCTGTTCTGCTCAGCGTACGAGCCTGAAGTGAGTGGCAAGGGCTAAGGGGACAGTTCCAAGGCATCCAGCTTTCCTGCTAGCAATGCCATTTCTACCCTGCTGTGGAAAACATTGTCCTTTGCCCTTATGCTCCGAGAGGCAGAGAGCAACTCGGCAGACGCAGTGCAGAGGGAAAGGACACCGTATCCGTGGGAGCGTGACGCCGCTTAGGCGGGCAAAGCAGAAAGGTGCCGCCCTGCACTGGCTTTGACTTCCTGAGCTTCCTTGCTCGGACAGCAGCTGCCGAAAGCTGGCAACTAGGCTGCCAGAGTGCAGAATGTAGGCGGTGCGGCACGCCTGCTTGCCGAAAGCCAGTATCAGCGAGACAGCGTGCTAGGCTCTGTTTCACAGCTCCTTGGAGAACACGCACTGGAAGAATGCCCTCTCTGTTCCGCAAAAGCTCTGCCACAGTGAAGGTGGATGAAGCAGCCTGTGGCCACGGGCAGAGCTGGTCAACGGCTGCGCCTAACTTTCCCAAGCTGCGAGAGCATTCTCAGCCGAGTTCTGCTTTGACAGAGCTATTGCTGAACTTTTGCAGTCCCGGAAGCTGCTGAAACCAAGGCTGTCTTCTGCCTCTTCATTCTTGGCTTTCTGTGCTCCAGCGAGTTGTGAAGCTCGGACACGGCATTCAGCTTTGCCGCCTCTCTGCACGGAAAGCACTAGACAGAACTAGTGTGCTTCGTGCATGCTCTCTCCTCGCTTTTCTGGTCACTGCTCTGCTTTTTGCTTGGCAGCGTTCAAAGGGTCCACGGCATACATCTTGCACAGCGAGAGGTGGCCGGCGAGGAATACTTGCTGGCTTAAGTCGTTCCATGCTCAAGGCATTCATCAGAGCAACACAATGTGGGAAAAGAGGAGGGAACATTGCAGGACAAATTTCTATGCTGGAACATTCTTGTCTGCGAGACAGCTCTCCGCAGCGCTAGTATTTGGCCAGGCTGAAATCAGCGCCGCGGTAAGCCAATCTGACAAGCGGAGTGCAACGAGCGCGGCGATATGGGGCCACTTGGCAGGTGGCCGAAGAAAGACGGCTGCCCCGTGAATGTGGTGCCAGAAGGCAAGTTTCAGCAGGGCGTTCCGGGCGAGCTTAATGTGTAGCCGCAGTTGTTCTAGGCGAGTTGTAGCCGAGAAGCTTTCCGTCTCCATTCACGAGACAAGAAAGGCAGAACGCAAGGGCGCACAGGGTTGAGAAGAAAAGTGCGCGTAGCGAGCTCGTTGCGGCAGAAGCGAAAGCCAGGAGCAGCGTGCTCGGTGCGAGAAGTAGACGGCGCTTCGCCTCCTTGGGTAGGAAAGCGCAGCTGGTCACGAAGGGCAGCCAGCGAAGCTTCAGAACAGCAGGCTGTTCTGCTCAGCGTACGAGCCTGAAGTGAGTGGCAAGGGCTAAGGGGACAGTTCCAAGGCATCCAGCTTTCCTGCTAGCAATGCCATTTCTACCCTGCTGTGGAAAACATTGTCCTTTGCCCTTATGCTCCGAGAGGCAGAGAGCAACTCGGCAGACGCAGTGCAGAGGGAAAGGACACCGTATCCGTGGGAGCGTGACGCCGCTTAGGCGGGCAAAGCAGAAAGGTGCCGCCCGGCACTGGCTTTGACTTCCTGAGCTTCCTTGCTCGGACAGCAGCTGCCGAAAGCTGGCAACTAGGCTGCCAGAGTGCAGAATGTAGGCGGTGCGGCACGCCTGCTTGCCGAAAGCCAGTATCAGCGAGACAGCGTGCTAGGCTCTGTTTCACAGCTCCTTGGAGAACACGCACTGGAAGAATGCCCTCTGTGTTCCGCAAAAGCTCTGCCACAGTGAAGGTGGAAGAAGCAGCCTGTGGCCACGGGCAGAGTGGTCAACAGCTGCGCCTAACTTTCCCAAGCTGCGAGAGCATTCTCAGCCGAGTTCTGCTTTGACAGAGCTATTGCTGAACTTTTGCAGTCCCGGAAGCTGCTGAAACCAAGGCTGTGTTCTGCCTCTTCATTCTTGCCTTCCAGTGCTCCAGCGAGTTGTGAAGCTCGGACACGGCATTCAGCTTTGCCGCCTCTCTGCACGGAAAGCACTAGACAGAACTAGTGTGCTTCGTGCATGCTCTCTCCTCGCTTTTCTGGTCACTGCTCTGCTTTTTGCTTGTCAGCGTTCAAAGGGTCCACGGCATACATCTTGCACAGCGAGAGCTGGCCGGCGAGGAATACTTGCTGGCTTAAGTCGTTCCATGCTCAAGGCATTCATCAGAGCAACACAATGTGGGAAAAGAGGAGGGAACATTGCAGGACAAATTTCTATGCTGGAACATTCTTGTCTGCGAGACAGCTCTCCGCAGCGCTAGTATTTGGCCAGGCTGAAATCAGCGCCGCGGTAAGCCAATCTGACAAGCGGAGTGCAACGAGCGCGGCGATATGGGGCCACTTGGCAGGTGGCCGAAGAAAGACGGCTGCCCCGTGAATGTGGTGCCAGAAGGCAAGTTTCAGCAGGGCGTTCCGGGCGAGCTTAATGTGTAGCCGCAGTTGTTCTAGGCGAGTTGTAGCCGAGAAGCTTTCCGTCTCCATTCACGAGACAAGAAAGGCAGAACGCAAGGGCGCACAGGGTTGAGAAGAAAAGTGCGCGTAGCGAGCTCGTTGCGGCAGAAGCGAAAGCCAGGAGCAGCGTGCTCGGTGCGAGAAGTAGACGGCGCTTCGCCTCCTTGGGTAGGAAAGCGCAGCTGGTCACGAAGGGCAGCCAGCGAAGCTTCAGAACAGCAGGCTGTTCTGCTCAGCGTACGAGCCTGAAGTGAGTGGCAAGGGCTAAGGGGACAGTTCCAAGGCATCTAGCTTTCCTGCTAGCAATGCCATTTCTACCCTGCTGTGGAAAACATTGTCCTTTGCCCTTATGCTCGGAGAGGCAGAGAGCAACTCGGCAGACGCAGTGCAGAGGGAAAGGACACCGTATCCGTGGGAGCGTGACGCCGCTTAGGCGGGCAAAGCAGAAAGGTGCCGCCCTGCACTGGCTTTGACTTCCTGAGCTTCCTTGCTCGGACAGCAGCTGCCGAAAGCTGGCAACTAGGCTGCCAGAGTGCAGAATGTAGGCGGTGCGGCACGCCTGCTTGCCGAAAGCCAGTATCAGCGAGACAGCGTGCTAGGCTCTGTTTCACAGCTCCTTGGAGAACACGCACTGGAAGAATGCCCTCTCTGTTCCGCAAAAGCTCTGCCACAGTGAAGGTGGAAGAAGCAGCCTGTGGCCACGGGCAGAGTGGTCAACGGCTGCGCCTAACTTTCCCAAGCTGCGAGAGCATTCTCAGCCGAGTTCTGCTTTGACAGAGCTATTGCTGAACTTTTGCAGTCCCGGAAGCTGCTGAAACCAAGGCTGTGTTCTGCCTCTTCATTCTTGGCTTTCTGTGCTCCAGCGAGTTGTGAAGCTCGGACACGGCATTCAGCTTTGCCGCCTCTCTGCACGGAAAGCACTAGACAGAACTAGTGTGCTTCGTGCATGCTCTCTCCTCGCTTTTATGGTCACTGCTCTGCTTTTTGCTTGGCAGCGTTCAAAGGGTCCACGGCATACATCTTGCACAGCGAGAGCTGGCCGGCGAGGAATACTTGCTGGCTTAAGTCGTTCCATGCTCAAGGCATTCATCAGAGCAACACAATGTGGGAAAAGAGGAGGGAACATTGCAGGACAAATTTCTATGCTGGAACATTCTTGTCTGCGAGACAGCTCTCTGCAGCGCTAGTATTTGGCCAGGCTGAAATCAGCGCCGCGGTAAGCCAATCTGACAAGCGGAGTGCAACGAGCGCGGCGATATGGGGCCACTTGGCAGGTGGCCGAAGAAAGACGGCTGCCCCGTGAATGTGGTGCCAGAAGGCAAGTTTCAGCAGGGCGTTCCGGGCGAGCTTAATGTGTAGCCGCAGTTGTTCTAGGCGAGTTGTAGCCGAGAAGCTTTCCGTCTCCATTCACGAGACAAGAAAGGCAGAACGCAAGGGCGCACAGGGTTGAGAAGAAAAGTGCGCGTAGCGAGCTCGTTGCGGCAGAAGCGAAAGCCAGGAGCAGCGTGCTCGGTGCGAGAAATAGACGGCGCTTCGCCTCCTTGGGTAGGAAAGCGCAGCTGGTCACGAACGGCAGCCAGCGAAGCTTCAGAACAGCAGGCTGTTCTGCTCAGCGTACGAGCCTGAAGTGAGTGGCAAGGGCTAAGGGGACAGTTCCAAGGCATCCAGCTTTCCTGCTAGCAATGCCATTTCTACCCTGCTGTGGAAAACATTGTCCTTTGCCCTTATGCTCGGAGAGGCAGAGAGCAACTCGGCAGACGCAGTGCAGAGGGAAAGGACACCGTATCCGTGGGAGCGTGACGCCGCTTAGGCGGGCAAAGCAGAAAGGTGCCGCCCTGCACTGGCTTTGACTTCCTGAGCTTCCTTGCTCGGACAGCAGCTGCCGAAAGCTGGCAACTAGGCTGCCAGAGTGCAGAATGTAGGCGGTGCGGCACGCCTGCTTGCCGAAAGCCAGTATCAGCGAGACAGCGTGCTAGGCTCTGTTTCACAGCTCCTTGGAGAACACGCACTGGAAGAATGCCGTCTCTGTTCCGCAAAAGCTCTGCCACAGTGAAGGTGGAAGAAGCAGCCTGTGGCCACGGGCAGAGCTGGTCAACGGCTGCGCCTAACTTTCCCAAGCTGCGAGAGCATTCTCAGCCGAGTTCTGCTTTGACAGAGCTATTGCTGAACTTTTGCAGTCCCGGAAGCTGCTGAAACCAAGGCTGTGTTCTGCCTCTTCATTCTTGGCTTTCTGTGCTCCAGCGAGTTGTGAAGCTCGGACACGGCATTCAGCTTTGCCGCCTCTCTGCACGGAAAGCACTAGACAGAACTAGTGTGCTTCGTGCATGCTCTCTCCTCGCTTTTATGGTCACTGCTCTGCTTTTTGCTTGTCAGCGTTCAAAGGGTCCACGGCATACATCTTGCACAGCGAGAGCTGGCCGGCGAGGAATACTTGCTGGCTTAAGTCGTTCCATGCTCAAGGCATTCATCAGAGCAACACAATGTGGGAAAAGAGGAGGGAACATTGCAGGACAAATTTCTATGCTGGAACATTCTTGTCTGCGAGACAGCTCTCCGCAGCGCTAGTATTTGGCCAGGCTGAAATCAGCGCCGCGGTAAGCCAATCTGACAAGCGGAGTTCAACGAGCGCGGCGATATGGGGCCACTTGGCAGGTGGCCGAAGAAAGACGGCTGCCCCGTGAATGTGGTGCCAGAAGGCAAGTTTCAGCAGGGCGTTCCGGGCGAGCTTAATGTGTAGCCGCAGTTGTTCTAGGCGAGTTGTAGCCGAGAAGCTTTCCGTCTCCATTCACGAGACAAGAAAGGCAGAACGCAAGGGCGCACAGGGTTGAGAAGAAAAGTGCGCGTAGCGAGCTCGTTGCGGCAGAAGCGAAAGCCAGGAGCAGCGTGCTCGGTGCGAGAAGTAGACGGCGCTTCGCCTCCTTGGGTAGGAAAGCGCAGCTGGTCACGAAGGGCAGCCAGCGAAGCTTCAGAACAGCAGGCTGTTCTGCTCAGCGTACGAGCCTGAAGTGAGTGGCAAGGGCTAAGGGGACAGTTCCAAGGCATCCAGCTTTCCTGCTAGCAATGCCATTTCTACCCTGCTGTGGAAAACATTGTCCTTTGCCCTTATGCTCCGAGAGGCAGAGAGCAACTTGGCAGACGCAGTGCAGAGGGAAAGGACACCGTATCCGTGGGAGCGTGACGCCGCTTAGGCGGGCAAAGCAGAAAGGTGCCGCCCTGCACTGGCTTTGACTTCCTGAGCTTCCTTGCTCGGACAGCAGCTGCCGAAAGCTGGCAACTAGGCTGCCAGAGTGCAGAATGTAGGCGGTGCGGCACGCCTGCTTGCCGAAAGCCAGTATCAGCGAGACAGCGTGCTAGGCTCTGTTTCACAGCTCCTTGGAGAACACGCACTGGAAGAATGCCCTCTCTGTTCCGCAAAAGCTCTGCCACAGTGAAGGTGGATGAAGCAGCCTGTGGCCACGGGCAGAGCTGGTCAACGGCTGCGCCTAACTTTCCCAAGCTGCGAGAGCATTCTCAGCCGAGTTCTGCTTTGACAGAGCTATTGCTGAACTTTTGCAGTCCCGGAAGCTGCTGAAACCAAGGCTGTCTTCTGCCTCTTCATTCTTGGCTTTCTGTGCTCCAGCGAGTTGTGAAGCTCGGACACGGCATTCAGCTTTGCCGCCTCTCTGCACGGAAAGCACTAGACAGAACTAGTGTGCTTCGTGCATGCTCTCTCCTCGCTTTTATGGTCACTGCTCTGCTTTTTGCTTGGCAGCGTTCAAAGGGTCCACGGCATACATCTTGCACAGCGAGAGCTGGCCGGCGAGGAATACTTGCTGGCTTAAGTCGTTCCATGCTCAAGGCATTCATCAGAGCAACACAATGTGGGAAAAGAGGAGGGAACATTGCAGGACAAATTTCTATGCTGGAACATTCTTGTCTGCGAGACAGCTCTCCGCAGCGCTAGTATTTGGCCAGGCTGAAATCAGCGCCGCGGTAAGCCAATCTGACAAGCGGAGTGCAACGAGCGCGGCGATATGGGGCCACTTGGCAGGTGGCCGAAGAAAGACGGCTGCCCCGTGAATGTGGTGCCAGAAGGCAAGTTTCAGCAGGGCGTTCCGGGCGAGCTTAATGTGTAGCCGCAGTTGTTCTAGGCGAGTTGTAGCCGAGAAGCTTTCCGTCTCCATTCACGAGACAAGAAAGGCAGAACGCAAGGGAGCACAGGGTTGAGAAGAAAAGTGCGCGTAGCGAGCTCGTTGCGGCAGAAGCGAAAGCCAGGAGCAGCGTGCTCGGTGCGAGAAGTAGACGGCGCTTCGCCTCCTTGGGTAGGAAAGCGCAGCTGGTCACGAAGGGCAGCCAGCGAAGCTTCAGAACAGCAGGCTGTTCTGCTCAGCGTACGAGCCTGAAGTGAGTGGCAAGGGCTAAGGGGACAGTTCCAAGGCATCTAGCTTTCCTGCTAGCAATGCCATTTCTACCCTGCTGTGGAAAACATTGTCCTTTGCCCTTATGCTCCGAGAGGCAGAGAGCACCTCGGCAGACGCAGTGCAGAGGGAAAGGACACCGTATCCGTGGGAGCGTGACGCCGCTTAGGCGGGCAAAGCAGAAAGGTGCCGCCCTGCACTGGCTTTGACTTCCTGAGCTTCCTCGCTAGGACAGCAGCTGCCGAAAGCTGGCAACTAGGCTGCCAGAGTGCAGAATGTAGGCGGTCTGGCACGCCCGCTTGCCGAAAGCCAGTGTCAGCGAGACAGCGTGCTAGGCTCTGTTTCACAGCTCCTTGGAGAACACGCACTGGAAGAATGCCCTCTCTGTTCCGCAAAAGCTCTGCCACAGTGAAGGTGGAAGAAGCAGCCTGTGGCCACGGGCAGAGCTGGTCAACGGCTGCGCCTAACTTTCCCAAGCTGCGAGAGCATTCTCGGCTGAGTTCTGCTTTGACAGAGCTATTGCTGAACTTTTGCAGTCCCGGAAGCTGCTGAAACCAAGGCTGTGTTCTGCCTCTTCATTCTTGGCTTTCTGTGCTCCAGCGAGTTGTGAAGCTCGGACACGGCATTCAGCTTTGCCGCCTCTCTGCACGGAAAGCACTAGACAGAACTAGTGTGCTTCGTGCATGCTCTCTCCTCGCTTTTATGGTCACTGCTCTGCTTTTTGCTTGGCAGCGTTCAAAGGGTCCACGGCATACATCTTGCACAGCGAGAGCTGGCCGGCGAGGAATACTTGCTGGCTTAAGTCGTTCCATGCTCAAGGCATTCATCAGAGCAACACAATGTGGGAAAAGAGGAGGGAACATTGCAGGACAAATTTCTATGCTGGAACATTCTTGTCTGCGAGACAGCTCTCCGCAGCGCTAGTATTTGGCCAGGCTGAAATCAGCGCCGCGGTAAGCCAATCTGACAAGCGGAGTGCAACGAGCGCGGCGATATGGGGCCACTTGGCAGGTGGCCGAAGAAAGACGGCTGCCCCGTGAATGTGGTGCCAGAAGGCAAGTTTCAGCAGGGCGTTCCGGGCGAGCTTAATGTGTAGCCGCAGTTGTTCTAGGCGAGTTGTAGCCGAGAAGCTTTCCGTCTCCATTCATGAGACAAGAAAGGCAGAACGCAAGGGCGCACAGGGTTGAGAAGAAAAGTGCGCGTAGCGAGCTCGTTGCGGCAGAAGCGAAAGCCAGGAGCAGCGTGCTCGGTGCGAGAAGTAGACGGCGCTTCGCCTCCTTGGGTAGGAAAGCGCAGCTGGTCACGAAGGGCAGCCAGCGAAGCTTCAGAACAGCAGGCTGTTCTGCTCAGCGTACGAGCCTGAAGTGAGTGGCAAGGGCTAAGGGGACAGTTCCAAGGCATCCAGCTTTCCTGCTAGCAATGCCATTTCTACCCTGCTGTGGAAAACATTGTCCTTTGCCCTTATGCTCCGAGAGGCAGAGAGCAACTTGGCAGACGCAGTGCAGAGGGAAAGGACACCGTATCCGTGGGAGCGTGACGCCGCTTAGGCGGGCAAAGCAGAAAGGTGCCGCCCGGCACTGGCTTTGACTTCCTGAGCTTCCTTGCTCGGACAGCAGCTGCCGAAAGCTGGCAACTAGGCTGCCAGAGTGCAGAATGTAGGCGGTGCGGCACGCCTGCTTGCCGAAAGCCAGTATCAGCGAGACAGCGTGCTAGGCTCTGTTTCACAGCTCCTTGGAGAACACGCACTGGAAGAATGCCCTCTCTGTTCCGCAAAAGCTCTGCCACAGTGAAGGTGGATGAAGCAGCCTGTGGCCACGGGCAGAGCTGGTCAACGGCTGCGCCTAACTTTCCCAAGCTGCGAGAGCATTCTCGGCCGAGTTCTGCTTTGACAGAGCTATTGCTGAACTTTTGCAGTCCCGGAAGCTGCTGAAACCAAGGCTGTCTTCTGCCTCTTCATTCTTGGCTTTCTGTGCTCCAGCGAGTTGTGAAGCTCGGACACGGCATTCAGCTTTGCCGCCTCTCTGCACGGAAAGCACTAGACAGAACTAGTGTGCTTCGTGCATGCTCTCTCCTCGCTTTTATGGTCACTGCTCTGCTTTTTGCTTGGCAGCGTTCAAAGGGTCCACGGCATACATCTTGCACAGCGAGAGGTGGCCGGCGAGGAATACTTGCTGGCTTAAGTCGTTCCATGCTCAAGGCATTCATCAGAGCAACACAATGTGGGAAAAGAGGAGGGAACATTGCAGGACAAATTTCTATGCTGGAACATTCTTGTCTGCGAGACAGCTCTCCGCAGCGCTAGTATTTGGCCAGGCTGAAATCAGCGCCGCGGTAAGCCAATCTGACAAGCGGAGTGCAACGAGCGCGGCGATATGGGGCCACTTGGCAGGTGGCCGAAGAAAGACGGCTGCCCCGTGAATGTGGTGCCAGAAGGCAAGTTTCAGCAGGGCGTTCCGGGCGAGCTTAATGTGTAGCCGCAGTTGTTCTAGGCGAGTTGTAGCCGAGAAGCTTTCCGTCTCCATTCACGAGACAAGAAAGGCAGAACGCAAGGGCGCACAGGGTTGAGAAGAAAAGTGCGCGTAGCGAGCTCGTTGCGGCAGAAGCGAAAGCCAGGAGCAGCGTGCTCGGTGCGAGAAGTAGACGGCGCTTCGCCTCCTTGGGTAGGAAAGCGCAGCTGGTCACGAAGGGCAGCCAGCGAAGCTTCAGAACAGCAGGCTGTTCTGCTCAGCGTACGAGCCTGAAGTGAGTGGCAAGGGCTAAGGGGACAGTTCCAAGGCATCCAGCTTTCCTGCTAGCAATGCCATTTCTACCCTGCTGTGGAAAACATTGTCCTTTGCCCTTATGCTCCGAGAGGCAGAGAGCAACTCGGCAGACGCAGTGCAGAGGGAAAGGACACCGTATCCGTGGGAGCGTGACGCCGCTTAGGCGGGCAAAGCAGAAAGGTGCCGCCCTGCACTGGCTTTGACTTCCTGAGCTTCCTTGCTCGGACAGCAGCTGCCGAAAGCTGGCAACTAGGCTGCCAGAGTGCAGAATGTAGGCGGTGCGGCACGCCTGCTTGCCGAAAGCCAGTATCAGCGAGACAGCGTGCTAGGCTCTGTTTCACAGCTCCTTGGAGAACACGCACTGGAAGAATGCCCTCTCTGTTCCGCAAAAGCTCTGCCACAGTGAAGGTGGATGAAGCAGCCTGTGGCCACGGGCAGAGCTGGTCAACGGCTGCGCCTAACTTTCCCAAGCTGCGAGAGCATTCTCAGCCGAGTTCTGCTTTGACAGAGCTATTGCTGAACTTTTGCAGTCCCGGAAGCTGCTGAAACCAAGGCTGTGTTCTGCCTCTTCATTCTTGGCTTTCTGTGCTCCAGCGAGTTGTGAAGCTCGGACACGGCATTCAGCTTTGCCGCCTCTCTGCACGGAAAGCACTAGACAGAACTAGTGTGCTTCGTGCATGCTCTCTCCTCGCTTTTATGGTCACTGCTCTGCTTTTTGCTTGGCAGCGTTCAAAGGGTCCACAGCATACATCTTGCACAGCGAGAGCTGGCCGGCGAGGAATACTTGCTGGCTTAAGTCGTTCCATGCTCAAGGCATTCATCAGAGCAACACAATGTGGGAAAAGAGGAGGGAACATTGCAGGACAAATTTCTATGCTGGAACATTCTTGTCTGCGAGACAGCTCTCCGCAGCGCTAGTATTTGGCCAGGCTGAAATCAGCGCCGCGGTAAGCCAATCTGACAAGCGGAGTGCAACGAGCGCGGCGATATGGGGCCACTTGGCAGGTGGCCGAAGAAAGACGGCTGCCCCGTGAATGTGGTGCCAGAAGGCAAGTTTCAGCAGGGCGTTCCGGGCGAGCTTAATGTGTAGCCGCAGTTGTTCTAGGCGAGTTGTAGCCGAGAAGCTTTCCGTCTCCATTCACGAGACAAGAAAGGCAGAACGCAAGGGAGCACAGGGTTGAGAAGAAAAGTGCGCGTAGCGAGCTCGTTGCGGCAGAAGCGAAAGCCAGGAGCAGCGTGCTCGGTGCGAGAAGTAGACGGCGCTTCGCCTCCTTGGGTAGGAAAGCGCAGCTGGTCACGAACGGCAGCCAGCGAAGCTTCAGAACAGCAGGCTGTTCTGCTCAGCGTACGAGCCTGAAGTGAGTGGCAAGGGCTAAGGGGACAGTTCCAAGGCATCCAGCTTTCCTGCTAGCAATGCCATTTCTACCCTGCTGTGGAAAACATTGTCCTTTGCCCTTATGCTCCGAGAGGCAGAGAGCACCTCGGCAGACGCAGTGCAGAGGGAAAGGACACCGTATCCGTGGGAGCGTGACGCCGCTTAGGCGGGCAAAGCAGAAAGGTGCCGCCCTGCACTGGCTTTGACTTCCTGAGCTTCCTTGCTAGGACAGCAGCTGCCGAAAGCTGGCAACTAGGCTGCCAGAGTGCAGAATGTAGGCGGTCTGGCACGCCCGCTTGCCGAAAGCCAGTGTCAGCGAGACAGCGTGCTAGGCTCTGTTTCACAGCTCCTTGGAGAACACGCACTGGAAGAATGCCCTCTCTGTTCCGCAAAAGCTCTGCCACAGTGAAGGTGGAAGAAGCAGCCTGTGGCCACGGGCAGAGCTGGTCAACGGCTGCGCCTAACTTTCCCAAGCTGCGAGAGCATTCTCGGCTGAGTTCTGCTTTGACAGAGCTATTGCTGAACTTTTGCAGTCCCGGAAGCTGCTGAAACCAAGGCTGTGTTCTGCCTCTTCATTCTTGGCTTTCTGTGCTCCAGCGAGTTGTGAAGCTCGGACACGGCATTCAGCTTTGCCGCCTCTCTGCACGGAAAGCACTAGACAGAACTAGTGTGCTTCGTGCATGCTCTCTCCTCGCTTTTATGGTCACTGCTCTGCTTTTTGCTTGGCAGCGTTCAAAGGGTCCACGGCATACATCTTGCACAGCGAGAGGTGGCCGGCGAGGAATACTTGCTGGCTTAAGTCGTTCCATGCTCAAGGCATTCATCAGAGCAACACAATGTGGGAAAAGAGGAGGGAACATTGCAGGACAAATTTCTATGCTGGAACATTCTTGTCTGCGAGACAGCTCTCCGCAGCGCTAGTATTTGGCCAGGCTGAAATCAGCGCCGCGGTAAGCCAATCTGACAAGCGGAGTGCAACGAGCGCGGCGATATGGGGCCACTTGGCAGGTGGCCGAAGAAAGACGGCTGCCCCGTGAATGTGGTGCCAGAAGGCAAGTTTCAGCAGGGCGTTCCGGGCGAGCTTAATGTGTAGCCGCAGTTGTTCTAGGCGAGTTGTAGCCGAGAAGCTTTCCGTCTCCATTCACGAGACAAGAAAGGCAGAACGCAAGGGCGCACAGGGTTGAGAAGAAAAGTGCGCGTAGCGAGCTCGTTGCGGCAGAAGCGAAAGCCAGGAGCAGCGTGCTCGGTGCGAGAAGTAGACGGCGCTTCGCCTCCTTGGGTAGGAAAGCGCAGCTGGTCACGAACGGCAGCCAGCGAAGCTTCAGAACAGCAGGCTGTTCTGCTCAGCGTACGAGCCTGAAGTGAGTGGCAAGGGCTAAGGGGACAGTTCCAAGGCATCCAGCTTTCCTGCTAGCAATGCCATTTCTACCCTGCTGTGGAAAACATTGTCCTTTGCCCTTATGCTCCGAGAGGCAGAGAGCAACTCGGCAGACGCAGTGCAGAGGGAAAGGACACCGTATCCGTGGGAGCGTGACGCCGCTTAGGCGGGCAAAGCAGAAAGGTGCCGCCCTGCACTGGCTTTGACTTCCTGAGCTTCCTTGCTCGGACAGCAGCTGCCGAAAGCTGGCAACTAGGCTGCCAGAGTGCAGAATGTAGGCGGTGCGGCACGCCTGCTTGCCGAAAGCAAGTATCAGCGAGACAGCGTGCTAGGCTCTGTTTCACAGCTCCTTGGAGAACACGCACTGGAAGAATGCCCTCTCTGTTCCGCAAAAGCTCTGCCACAGTGAAGGTGGATGAAGCAGCCTGTGGCCACGGGCAGAGCTGGTCAACGGCTGCGCCTAACTTTCCCAAGCTGCGAGAGCATTCTCAGCCGAGTTCTGCTTTGACAGAGCTATTGCTGAACTTTTGCAGTCCCGGAAGCTGCTGAAACCAAGGCTGTGTTCTGCCTCTTCATTCTTGGCTTTCTGTGCTCCAGCGAGTTGTGAAGCTCGGACACGGCATTCAGCTTTGCCGCCTCTCTGCACGGAAAGCACTAGACAGAACTAGTGTGCTTCGTGCATGCTCTCTCCTCGCTTTTATGGTCACTGCTCTGCTTTTTGCTTGTCAGCGTTCAAAGGGTCCACGGCATACATCTTGCACAGCGAGAGCTGGCCGGCGAGGAATACTTGCTGGCTTAAGTCGTTCCATGCTCAAGGCATTCATCAGAGCAACACAATGTGGGAAAAGAGGAGGGAACATTGCAGGACAAATTTCTATGCTGGAACATTCTTGTCTGCGAGACAGCTCTCCGCAGCGCTAGTATTTGGCCAGGCTGAAATCAGCGCCGCGGTAAGCCAATCTGACAAGCGGAGTGCAACGAGCGCGGCGATATGGGGCCACTTGGCAGGTGGCCGAAGAAAGACGGCTGCCCCGTGAATGTGGTGCCAGAAGGCAAGTTTCAGCAGGGCGTTCCGGGCGAGCTTAATGTGTAGCCGCAGTTGTTCTAGGCGAGTTGTAGCCGAGAAGCTTTCCGTCTCCATTCACGAGACAAGAAAGGCAGAACGCAAGGGCGCACAGGGTTGAGAAGAAAAGTGCGCGTAGCGAGCTCGTTGCGGCAGAAGCGAAAGCCAGGAGCAGCGTGCTCGGTGCGAGAAGTAGACGGCGCTTCGCCTCCTTGGGTAGGAAAGCGCAGCTGGTCACGAAGGGCAGCCAGCGAAGCTTCAGAACAGCAGGCTGTTCTGCTCAGCGTACGAGCCTGAAGTGAGTGGCAAGGGCTAAGGGGACAGTTCCAAGGCATCCAGCTTTCCTGCTAGCAATGCCATTTCTACCCTGCTGTGGAAAACATTGTCCTTTGCCCTTATGCTCCGAGAGGCAGAGAGCAACTCGGCAGACGCAGTGCAGAGGGAAAGGACACCGTATCCGTGGGAGCGTGACGCCGCTTAGGCGGGCAAAGC
This sequence comes from Cinclus cinclus, assembly GCF_963662255.1. Taxonomy (NCBI): domain Eukaryota; kingdom Metazoa; phylum Chordata; class Aves; order Passeriformes; family Cinclidae; genus Cinclus; species Cinclus cinclus. The sequence goes on from NW_026912135.1 coordinate 351,919, forward strand.
AGAAAGGTGCCGCCCTGCACTGGCTTTGACTTCCTGAGCTTCCTTGCTCGGACAGCAGCTGCCGAAAGCTGGCAACTAGGCTGCCAGAGTGCAGAATGTAGGCGGTGCGGCACGCCTGCTTGCCGAAAGCCAGTATCAGCGAGACAGCGTGCTAGGCTCTGTTTCACAGCTCCTTGGAGAACACGCACTGGAAGAATGCCCTCTCTGTACCGCAAAAGCTCTGCCACAGTGAAGGTGGATGAAGCAGCCTGTGGCCACGGGCAGAGCTGGTCAACGGCTGCGCCTAACTTTCCCAAGCTGCGAGAGCATTCTCAGCCGAGTTCTGCTTTGACAGAGCTATTGCTGAACTTTTGCAGTCCCGGAAGCTGCTGAAACCAAGGCTGTCTTCTGCCTCTTCATTCTTGGCTTTCTGTGCTCCAGCGAGTTGTGAAGCTCGGACACGGCATTCAGCTTTGCCGCCTCTCTGCACGGAAAGCACTAGACAGAACTAGTGTGCTTCGTGCATGCTCTCTCCTCGCTTTTATGGTCACTGCTCTGCTTTTTGCTTGGCAGCGTTCAAAGGGTCCACGGCATACCTCTTGCACAGCGAGAGCTGGCCGGCGAGGAATACTTGCTGGCTTAAGTCGTTCCATGCTCAAGGCATTCATCAGAGCAACACAATGTGGGAAAAGAGGAGGGAACATTGCAGGACAAATTTCTATGCTGGAACATTCTTGTCTGCGAGACAGCTCTCCGCAGCGCTAGTATTTGGCCAGGCTGAAATCAGCGCCGCGGTAAGCCAATCTGACAAGCGGAGTGCAACGAGCGCGGCGATATGGGGCCACTTGGCAGGTGGCCGAAGAAAGACGGCTGCCCCGTGAATGTGGTGCCAGAAGGCAAGTTTCAGCAGGGCGTTCCGGGCGAGCTTAATGTGTAGCCGCAGTTGTTCTAGGCGAGTTGTAGCCGAGAAGCTTTCCGTCTCCATTCATGAGACAAGAAAGGCAGAACGCAAGGGCGCACAGGGTTGAGAAGAAAAGTGCGCGTAGCGAGCTCGTTGCGGCAGAAGCGAAAGCCAGGAGCAGCGTGCTCGGTGCGAGAAGTAGACGGCGCTTCGCCTCCTTGGGTAGGAAAGCGCAGCTGGTCACGAAGGGCAGCCAGCGAAGCTTCAGAACAGCAGGCTGTTCTGCTCAGCGTACGAGCCTGAAGTGAGTGGCAAGGGCTAAGGGGACAGTTCCAAGGCATCCAGCTTTCCTGCTAGCAATGCCATTTCTACCCTGCTGTGGAAAACATTGTCCTTTGCCCTTATGCTCCGAGAGGCAGAGAGCAACTTGGCAGACGCAGTGCAGAGGGAAAGGACACCGTATCCGTGGGAGCGTGACGCCGCTTAGGCGGGCAAAGCAGAAAGGTGCCGCCCGGCACTGGCTTTGACTTCCTGAGCTTCCTTGCTCGGACAGCAGCTGCCGAAAGCTGGCAACTAGGCTGCCAGAGTGCAGAATGTAGGCGGTGCGGCACGCCTGCTTGCCGAAAGCCAGTATCAGCGAGACAGCGTGCTAGGCTCTGTTTCACAGCTCCTTGGAGAACACGCACTGGAAGAATGCCCTCTCTGTTCCGCAAAAGCTCTGCCACAGTGAAGGTGGATGAAGCAGCCTGTGGCCACGGGCAGAGCTGGTCAACGGCTGCGCCTAACTTTCCCAAGCTGCGAGAGCATTCTCGGCTGAGTTCTGCTTTGACAGAGCTATTGCTGAACTTTTGCAGTCCCGGAAGCTGCTGAAACCAAGGCTGTCTTCTGCCTCTTCATTCTTGGCTTTCTGTGCTCCAGCGAGTTGTGAAGCTCGGACACGGCATTCAGCTTTGCCGCCTCTCTGCACGGAAAGCACTAGACAGAACTAGTGTGCTTCGTGCATGCTCTCTCCTCGCTTTTATGGTCACTGCTCTGCTTTTTGCTTGGCAGCGTTCAAAGGGTCCACGGCATACATCTTGCACAGCGAGAGGTGGCCGGCGAGGAATACTTGCTGGCTTAAGTCGTTCCATGCTCAAGGCATTCATCAGAGCAACACAATGTGGGAAAAGAGGAGGGAACATTGCAGGACAAATTTCTATGCTGGAACATTCTTGTCTGCGAGACAGCTCTCCGCAGCGCTAGTATTTGGCCAGGCTGAAATCAGCGCCGCGGTAAGCCAATCTGACAAGCGGAGTGCAACGAGCGCGGCGATATGGGGCCACTTGGCAGGTGGCCGAAGAAAGACGGCTGCCCCGTGAATGTGGTGCCAGAAGGCAAGTTTCAGCAGGGCGTTCCGGGCGAGCTTAATGTGTAGCCGCAGTTGTTCTAGGCGAGTTGTAGCCGAGAAGCTTTCCGTCTCCATTCACGAGACAAGAAAGGCAGAACGCAAGGGAGCACAGGGTTGAGAAGAAAAGTGCGCGTAGCGAGCTCGTTGCGGCAGAAGCGAAAGCCAGGAGCAGCGTGCTCGGTGCGAGAAGTAGACGGCGCTTCGCCTCCTTGGGTAGGAAAGCGCAGCTGGTCACGAAGGGCAGCCAGCGAAGCTTCAGAACAGCAGGCTGTTCTGCTCAGCGTACGAGCCTGAAGTGAGTGGCAAGGGCTAAGGGGACAGTTCCAAGGCATCTAGCTTTCCTGCTAGCAATGCCATTTCTACCCTGCTGTGGAAAACATTGTCCTTTGCCCTTATGCTCCGAGAGGCAGAGAGCACCTCGGCAGACGCAGTGCAGAGGGAAAGGACACCGTATCCGTGGGAGCGTGACGCCGCTTAGGCGGGCAAAGCAGAAAGGTGCCGCCCTGCACTGGCTTTGACTTCCTGAGCTTCCTTGCTAGGACAGCAGCTGCCGAAAGCTGGCAACTAGGCTGCCAGAGTGCAGAATGTAGGCGGTCTGGCACGCCCGCTTGCCGAAAGCCAGTGTCAGCGAGACAGCGTGCTAGGCTCTGTTTCACAGCTCCTTGGAGAACACGCACTGGAAGAATGCCCTCTCTGTTCCGCAAAAGCTCTGCCACAGTGAAGGTGGAAGAAGCAGCCTGTGGCCACGGGCAGAGCTGGTCAACGGCTGCGCCTAACTTTCCCAAGCTGCGAGAGCATTCTCGGCTGAGTTCTGCTTTGACAGAGCTATTGCTGAACTTTTGCAGTCCCGGAAGCTGCTGAAACCAAGGCTGTGTTCTGCCTCTTCATTCTTGGCTTTCTGTGCTCCAGCGAGTTGTGAAGCTCGGACACGGCATTCAGCTTTGCCGCCTCTCTGCACGGAAAGCACTAGACAGAACTAGTGTGCTTCGTGCATGCTCTCTCCTCGCTTTTATGGTCACTGCTCTGCTTTTTGCTTGGCAGCGTTCAAAGGGTCCACGGCATACCTCTTGCACAGCGAGAGCTGGCCGGCGAGGAATACTTGCTGGCTTAAGTCGTTCCATGCTCAAGGCATTCATCAGAGCAACACAATATGGGAAAAGAGGAGGGAACATTGCAGGACAAATTTCTATGCTGGAACATTCTTGTCTGCGAGACAGCTCTCCGCAGCGCTAGTATTTGGCCAGGCTGAAATCAGCGCCGCGGTAAGCCAATCTGACAAGCGGAGTGCAACGAGCGCGGCGATATGGGGCCACTTGGCAGGTGGCCGAAGAAAGACGGCTGCCCCGTGAATGTGGTGCCAGAAGGCAAGTTTCAGCAGGGCGTTCCGGGCGAGCTTAATGTGTAGCCGCAGTTGTTCTAGGCGAGTTGTAGCCGAGAAGCTTTCCGTCTCCATTCACGAGACAAGAAAGGCAGAACGCAAGGGCGCACAGGGTTGAGAAGAAAAGTGCGCGTAGCGAGCTCGTTGCGGCAGAAGCGAAAGCCAGGAGCAGCGTGCTCGGTGCGAGAAGTAGACGGCGCTTCGCCTCCTTGGGTAGGAAAGCGCAGCTGGTCACGAAGGGCAGCCAGCGAAGCTTCAGAACAGCAGGCTGTTCTGCTCAGCGTACGAGCCTGAAGTGAGTGGCAAGGGCTAAGGGGACAGTTCCAAGGCATCCAGCTTTCCTGCTAGCAATGCCATTTCTACCCTGCTGTGGAAAACATTGTCCTTTGCCCTTATGCTCCGAGAGGCAGAGAGCAACTTGGCAGACGCAGTGCAGAGGGAAAGGACACCGTATCCGTGGGAGCGTGACGCCGCTTAGGCGGGCAAAGCAGAAAGGTGCCGCCCGGCACTGGCTTTGACTTCCTGAGCTTCCTTGCTCGGACAGCAGCTGCCGAAAGCTGGCAACTAGGCTGCCAGAGTGCAGAATGTAGGCGGTGCGGCACGCCTGCTTGCCGAAAGCCAGTATCAGCGAGACAGCGTGCTAGGCTCTGTTTCACAGCTCCTTGGAGAACACGCACTGGAAGAATGCCCTCTCTGTTCCGCAAAAGCTCTGCCACAGTGAAGGTGGATGAAGCAGCCTGTGGCCACGGGCAGAGCTGGTCAACGGCTGCGCCTAACTTTCCCAAGCTGCGAGAGCATTCTCGGCTGAGTTCTGCTTTGACAGAGCTATTGCTGAACTTTTGCAGTCCCGGAAGCTGCTGAAACCAAGGCTGTCTTCTGCCTCTTCATTCTTGGCTTTCTGTGCTCCAGCGAGTTGTGAAGCTCGGACACGGCATTCAGCTTTGCCGCCTCTCTGCACGGAAAGCACTAGACAGAACTAGTGTGCTTCGTGCATGCTCTCTCCTCGCTTTTATGGTCACTGCTCTGCTTTTTGCTTGGCAGCGTTCAAAGGGTCCACGGCATACATCTTGCACAGCGAGAGGTGGCCGGCGAGGAATACTTGCTGGCTTAAGTCGTTCCATGCTCAAGGCATTCATCAGAGCAACACAATGTGGGAAAAGAGGAGGGAACATTGCAGGACAAATTTCTATGCTGGAACATTCTTGTCTGCGAGACAGCTCTCCGCAGCGCTAGTATTTGGCCAGGCTGAAATCAGCGCCGCGGTAAGCCAATCTGACAAGCGGAGTGCAACGAGCGCGGCGATATGGGGCCACTTGGCAGGTGGCCGAAGAAAGACGGCTGCCCCGTGAATGTGGTGCCAGAAGGCAAGTTTCAGCAGGGCGTTCCGGGCGAGCTTAATGTGTAGCCGCAGTTGTTCTAGGCGAGTTGTAGCCGAGAAGCTTTCCGTCTCCATTCACGAGACAAGAAAGGCAGAACGCAAGGGCGCACAGGGTTGAGAAGAAAAGTGCGCGTAGCGAGCTCGTTGCGGCAGAAGCGAAAGCCAGGAGCAGCGTGCTCGGTGCGAGAAGTAGACGGCGCTTCGCCTCCTTGGGTAGGAAAGCGCAGCTGGTCACGAAGGGCAGCCAGCGAAGCTTCAGAACAGCAGGCTGTTCTGCTCAGCGTACGAGCCTGAAGTGAGTGGCAAGGGCTAAGGGGACAGTTCCAAGGCATCCAGCTTTCCTGCTAGCAATGCCATTTCTACCCTGCTGTGGAAAACATTGTCCTTTGCCCTTATGCTCGGAGAGGCAGAGAGCAACTCGGCAGACGCAGTGCAGAGGGAAAGGACACCGTATCCGTGGGAGCGTGACGCCGCTTAGGCGGGCAAAGCAGAAAGGTGCCGCCCTGCACTGGCTTTGACTTCCTGAGCTTCCTTGCTCGGACAGCAGCTGCCGAAAGCTGGCAACTAGGCTGCCAGAGTGCAGAATGTAGGCGGTGCGGCACGCCCGCTTGCCGAAAGCCAGTGTCAGCGAGACAGCGTGCTAGGCTCTGTTTCACAGCTCCTTGGAGAACACGCACTGGAAGAATGCCCTCTCTGTTCCGCAAAAGCTCTGCCACAGTGAAGGTGGAAGAAGCAGCCTGTGGCCACGGGCAGAGCTGGTCAACGGCTGCGCCTAACTTTCCCAAGCTGCGAGAGCATTCTCGGCTGAGTTCTGCTTTGACAGAGCTATTGCTGAACTTTTGCAGTCCCGGAAGCTGCTGAAACCAAGGCTGTGTTCTGCCTCTTCATTCTTGGCTTTCTGTGCTCCAGCGAGTTGTGAAGCTCGGACACGGCATTCAGCTTTGCCGCCTCTCTGCACGGAAAGCACTAGACAGAACTAGTGTGCTTCGTGCATGCTCTCTCCTCGCTTTTATGGTCACTGCTCTGCTTTTTGCTTGGCAGCGTTCAAAGGGTCCACGGCATACATCTTGCACAGCGAGAGCTGGCCGGCGAGGAATACTTGCTGGCTTAAGTCGTTCCATGCTCAAGGCATTCATCAGAGCAACACAATATGGGAAAAGAGGAGGGAACATTGCAGGACAAATTTCTATGCTGGAACATTCTTGTCTGCGAGACAGCTCTCCGCAGCGCTAGTATTTGGCCAGGCTGAAATCAGCGCCGCGGTAAGCCAATCTGACAAGCGGAGTGCAACGAGCGCGGCGATATGGGGCCACTTGGCAGGTGGCCGAAGAAAGACGGCTGCCCCGTGAATGTGGTGCCAGAAGGCAAGTTTCAGCAGGGCGTTCCGGGCGAGCTTAATGTGTAGCCGCAGTTGTTCTAGGCGAGTTGTAGCCGAGAAGCTTTCCGTCTCCATTCATGAGACAAGAAAGGCAGAACGCAAGGGCGCACAGGGTTGAGAAGAAAAGTGCGCGTAGCGAGCTCGTTGCGGCAGAAGCGAAAGCCAGGAGCAGCGTGCTCGGTGCGAGAAGTAGACGGCGCTTCGCCTCCTTGGGTAGGAAAGCGCAGCTGGTCACGAAGGGCAGCCAGCGAAGCTTCAGAACAGCAGGCTGTTCTGCTCAGCGTACGAGCCTGAAGTGAGTGGCAAGGGCTAAGGGGACAGTTCCAAGGCATCCAGCTTTCCTGCTAGCAATGCCATTTCTACCCTGCTGTGGAAAACATTGTCCTTTGCCCTTATGCTCCGAGAGGCAGAGAGCAACTTGGCAGACGCAGTGCAGAGGGAAAGGACACCGTATCCGTGGGAGCGTGACGCCGCTTAGGCGGGCAAAGCAGAAAGGTGCCGCCCGGCACTGGCTTTGACTTCCTGAGCTTCCTTGCTCGGACAGCAGCTGCCGAAAGCTGGCAACTAGGCTGCCAGAGTGCAGAATGTAGGCGGTGCGGCACGCCTGCTTGCCGAAAGCCAGTATCAGCGAGACAGCGTGCTAGGCTCTGTTTCACAGCTCCTTGGAGAACACGCACTGGAAGAATGCCCTCTCTGTTCCGCAAAAGCTCTGCCACAGTGAAGGTGGATGAAGCAGCCTGTGGCCACGGGCAGAGCTGGTCAACGGCTGCGCCTAACTTTCCCAAGCTGCGAGAGCATTCTCGGCTGAGTTCTGCTTTGACAGAGCTATTGCTGAACTTTTGCAGTCCCGGAAGCTGCTGAAACCAAGGCTGTGTTCTGCCTCTTCATTCTTGGCTTTCTGTGCTCCAGCGAGTTGTGAAGCTCGGACACGGCATTCAGCTTTGCCGCCTCTCTGCACGGAAAGCACTAGACAGAACTAGTGTGCTTCGTGCATGCTCTCTCCTCGCTTTTATGGTCACTGCTCTGCTTTTTGCTTGGCAGCGTTCAAAGGGTCCACGGCATACATCTTGCACAGCGAGAGGTGGCCGGCGAGGAATACTTGCTGGCTTAAGTCGTTCCATGCTCAAGGCATTCATCAGAGCAACACAATGTGGGAAAAGAGGAGGGAACATTGCAGGACAAATTTCTATGCTGGAACATTCTTGTCTGCGAGACAGCTCTCCGCAGCGCTAGTATTTGGCCAGGCTGAAATCAGCGCCGCGGTAAGCCAATCTGACAAGCGGAGTGCAACGAGCGCGGCGATATGGGGCCACTTGGCAGGTGGCCGAAGAAAGACGGCTGCCCCGTGAATGTGGTGCCAGAAGGCAAGTTTCAGCAGGGCGTTCCGGGCGAGCTTAATGTGTAGCCGCAGTTGTTCTAGGCGAGTTGTAGCCGAGAAGCTTTCCGTCTCCATTCACGAGACAAGAAAGGCAGAACGCAAGGGCGCACAGGGTTGAGAAGAAAAGTGCGCGTAGCGAGCTCGTTGCGGCAGAAGCGAAAGCCAGGAGCAGCGTGCTCGGTGCGAGAAGTAGACGGCGCTTCGCCTCCTTGGGTAGGAAAGCGCAGCTGGTCACGAAGGGCAGCCAGCGAAGCTTCAGAACAGCAGGCTGTTCTGCTCAGCGTACGAGCCTGAAGTGAGTGGCAAGGGCTAAGGGGACAGTTCCAAGGCATCCAGCTTTCCTGCTAGCAATGCCATTTCTACCCTGCTGTGGAAAACATTGTCCTTTGCCCTTATGCTCGGAGAGGCAGAGAGCAACTCGGCAGACGCAGTGCAGAGGGAAAGGACACCGTATCCGTGGGAGCGTGACGCCGCTTAGGCGGGCAAAGCAGAAAGGTGCCGCCCTGCACTGGCTTTGACTTCCTGAGCTTCCTTGCTCGGACAGCAGCTGCCGAAAGCTGGCAACTAGGCTGCCAGAGTGCAGAATGTAGGCGGTGCGGCACGCCTGCTTGCCGAAAGCCAGTATCAGCGAGACAGCGTGCTAGGCTCTGTTTCACAGCTCCTTGGAGAACACGCACTGGAAGAATGCCCTCTCTGTTCCGCAAAAGCTCTGCCACAGTGAAGGTGGATGAAGCAGCCTGTGGCCACGGGCAGAGCTGGTCAACGGCTGCGCCTAACTTTCCCAAGCTGCGAGAGCATTCTCAGCCGAGTTCTGCTTTGACAGAGCTATTGCTGAACTTTTGCAGTCCCGGAAGCTGCTGAAACCAAGGCTGTGTTCTGCCTCTTCATTCTTGGCTTTCTGTGCTCCAGCGAGTTGTGAAGCTCGGACACGGCATTCAGCTTTGCCGCCTCTCTGCACGGAAAGCACTAGACAGAACTAGTGTGCTTCGTGCATGCTCTCTCCTCGCTTTTATGGTCACTGCTCTGCTTTTTGCTTGGCAGCGTTCAAAGGGTCCACAGCATACATCTTGCACAGCGAGAGGTGGCCGGCGAGGAATACTTGCTGGCTTAAGTCGTTCCATGCTCAAGGCATTCATCAGAGCAACACAATGTGGGAAAAGAGGAGGGAACATTGCAGGACAAATTTCTATGCTGGAACATTCTTGTCTGCGAGACAGCTCTCCGCAGCGCTAGTATTTGGCCAGGCTGAAATCAGCGCTGCGGTAAGCCAATCTGACAAGCGGAGTGCAACGAGCGCGGCGATATGGGGCCACTTGGCAGGTGGCCGAAGAAAGACGGCTGCCCCGTGAATGTGGTGCCAGAAGGCAAGTTTCAGCAGGGCGTTCCGGGCGAGCTTAATGTGTAGCCGCAGTTGTTCTAGGCGAGTTGTAGCCGAGAAGCTTTCCGTCTCCATTCACGAGACAAGAAAGGCAGAACGCAAGGGCGCACAGGGTTGAGAAGAAAAGTGCGCGTAGCGAGCTCGTTGCGGCAGAAGCGAAAGCCAGGAGCAGCGTGCTCGGTGCGAGAAGTAGACGGCGCTTCGCCTCCTTGGGTAGGAAAGCGCAGCTGGTCACGAAGGGCAGCCAGCGAAGCTTCAGAACAGCAGGCTGTTCTGCTCAGCGTACGAGCCTGAAGTGAGTGGCAAGGGCTAAGGGGACAGTTCCAAGGCATCCAGCTTTCCTGCTAGCAATGCCATTTCTACCCTGCTGTGGAAAACATTGTCCTTTGCCCTTATGCTGCGAGAGGCAGAGAGCAACTCGGCAGACGCAGTGCAGAGGGAAAGGACACCGTATCCGTGGGAGCGTGACGCCGCTTAGGCGGGCAAAGCAGAAAGGTGCCGCCCTGCACTGGCTTTGACTTCCTGAGCTTCCTTGCTCGGACAGCAGCTGCCGAAAGCTGGCAACTAGGCTGCCAGAGTGCAGAATGTAGGCGGTGCGGCACGCCTGCTTGCCGAAAGCCAGTATCAGCGAGACAGCGTGCTAGGCTCTGTTTCACAGCTCCTTGGAGAACACGCACTGGAAGAATGCCCTCTCTGTTCCGCAAAAGCTCTGCCACAGTGAAGGTGGATGAAGCAGCCTGTGGCCACGGGCAGAGCTGGTCAACGGCTGCGCCTAACTTTCCCAAGCTGCGAGAGCATTCTCAGCCGAGTTCTGCTTTGACAGAGCTATTGCTGAACTTTTGCAGTCCCGGAAGCTGCTGAAACCAAGGCTGTCTTCTGCCTCTTCATTCTTGGCTTTCTGTGCTCCAGCGAGTTGTGAAGCTCGGACACGGCATTCAGCTTTGCCGCCTCTCTGCATGGAAAGCACTAGACAGAACTAGTGTGCTTCGTGCATGCTCTCTCCTCGCTTTTCTGGTCACTGCTCTGCTTTTTGCTTGGCAGCGTTCAAAGGGTCCACGGCATACATCTTGCACAGCGAGAGGTGGCCGGCGAGGAATACTTGCTGGCTTAAGTCGTTCCATGCTCAAGGCATTCATCAGAGCAACACAATGTGGGAAAAGAGGAGGGAACATTGCAGGACAAATTTCTATGCTGGAACATTCTTGTCTGCGAGACAGCTCTCCGCAGCACTAGTATTTGGCCAGGCTGAAATCAGCGCCGCGGTAAGCCAATCTGACAAGCGGAGTGCAACGAGCGCGGCGATATGGGGCCACTTGGCAGGTGGCCGAAGAAAGACGGCTGCCCCGTGAATGTGGTGCCAGAAGGCAAGTTTCAGCAGGGCGTTCCGGGCGAGCTTAATGTGTAGCCGCAGTTGTTCTAGGCGAGTTGTAGCCGAGAAGCTTTCCGTCTCCATTCACGAGACAAGAAAGGCAGAACGCAAGGGCGCACAGGGTTGAGAAGAAAAGTGCGCGTAGCGAGCTCGTTGCGGCAGAAGCGAAAGCCAGGAGCAGCGTGCTCGGTGCGAGAAGTAGACGGCGCTTCGCCTCCTTGGGTAGGAAAGCGCAGCTGGTCACGAAGGGCAGCCAGCGAAGCTTCAGAACAGCAGGCTGTTCTGCTCAGCGTACGAGCCTGAAGTGAGTGGCAAGGGCTAAGGGGACAGTTCCAAGGCATCTAGCTTTCCTGCTAGCAATGCCATTTCTACCCTGCTGTGGAAAACATTGTCCTTTGCCCTTATGCTCGGAGAGGCAGAGAGCAACTCGGCAGACGCAGTGCAGAGGGAAAGGACACCGTATCCGTGGGAGCGTGACGCCGCTTAGGCGGGCAAAGCAGAAAGGTGCCGCCCTGCACTGGCTTTGACTTCCTGAGCTTCCTTGCTAGGACAGCAGCTGCCGAAAGCTGGCAACTAGGCTGCCAGAGTGCAGAATGTAGGCGGTCTGGCACGCCCGCTTGCCGAAAGCCAGTATCAGCGAGACAGCGTGCTAGGCTCTGTTTCACAGCTCCTTGGAGAACATGCACTGGAAGAATGCCCTCTCTGTTCCGCAAAAGCTCTGCCACAGTGAAGGTGGAAGAAGCAGCCTGTGGCCACGGGCAGAGCTGGTCAACGGCTGCGCCTAACTTTCCCAAGCTGCGAGAGCATTCTCGGCTGAGTTCTGCTTTGACAGAGCTATTGCTGAACTTTTGCAGTCCCGGAAGCTGCTGAAACCAAGGCTGTCTTCTGCCTCTTCATTCTTGGCTTTCTGTGCTCCAGCGAGTTGTGAAGCTCGGACACGGCATTCAGCTTTGCCGCCTCTCTGCACGGAAAGCACTAGACAGAACTAGTGTGCTTCGTGCATGCTCTCTCCTCGCTTTTATGGTCACTGCTCTGCTTTTTGCTTGGCAGCGTTCAAAGGGTCCACGGCATACATCTTGCACAGCGAGAGGTGGCCGGCGAGGAATACTTGCTGGCTTAAGTCGTTCCATGCTCAAGGCATTCATCAGAGCAACACAATGTGGGAAAAGAGGAGGGAACATTGCAGGACAAATTTCTATGCTGGAACATTCTTGTCTGCGAGACAGCTCTCCGCAGCGCTAGTATTTGGCCAGGCTGAAATCAGCGCCGCGGTAAGCCAATCTGACAAGCGGAGTGCAACGAGCGCGGCGATATGGGGCCATTTGGCAGGTGGCCGAAGAAAGACGGCTGCCCCGTGAATGTGGTGCCAGAAGGCAAGTTTCAGCAGGGCGTTCCGGGCGAGCTTAATGTGTAGCCGCAGTTGTTCTAGGCGAGTTGTAGCCGAGAAGCTTTCCGTCTCCATTCACGAGACAAGAAAGGCAGAACGCAAGGGCGCACAGGGTTGAGAAGAAAAGTGCGCGTAGCGAGCTCGTTGCGGCAGAAGCGAAAGCCAGGAGCAGCGTGCTCGGTGCGAGAAGTAGACGGCGCTTCGCCTCCTTGGGTAGGAAAGCGCAGCTGGTCACGAAGGGCAGCCAGCGAAGCTTCAGAACAGCAGGCTGTTCTGCTCAGCGTACGAGCCTGAAGTGAGTGGCAAGGGCTAAGGGGACAGTTCCAAGGCATCCAGCTTTCCTGCTAGCAATGCCATTTCTACCCTGCTGTGGAAAACATTGTCCTTTGCCCTTATGCTGCGAGAGGCAGAGAGCAACTTGGCAGACGCAGTGCAGAGGGAAAGGACACCGTATCCGTGGGAGCGTGACGCCGCTTAGGCGGGCAAAGCAGAAAGGTGCCGCCCGGCACTGGCTTTGACTTCCTGAGCTTCCTTGCTCGGACAGCAGCTGCCGAAAGCTGGCAACTAGGCTGCCAGAGTGCAGAATGTAGGCGGTGCGGCACGCCCGCTTGCCGAAAGCCAGTATCAGCGAGACAGCGTGCTAGGCTCTGTTTCACAGCTCCTTGGAGAACACGCACTGGAAGAATGCCCTCTGTGTTCCGCAAAAGCTCTGCCACAGTGAAGGTGGAAGAAGCAGCCTGTGGCCACGGGCAGAGCTGGTCAACAGCTGCGCCTAACTTTCCCAAGCTGCGAGAGCATTCTCAGCCGAGTTCTGCTTTGACAGAGCTATTGCTGAACATTTGCAGTCCCGGAAGCTGCTGAAACCAAGGCTGTGTTCTGCCTCTTCATTCTTGCCTTCCAGTGCTCCAGCGAGTTGTGAAGCTCGGACACGGCATTCAGCTTTGCCGCCTCTCTGCACGGAAAGCACTAGACAGAACTAGTGTGCTTCGTGCATGCTCTCTCCTCGCTTTTATGGTCACTGCTCTGCTTTTTGCTTGGCAGCGTTCAAAGGGTCCACGGCATACATCTTGCACAGCGAGAGCTGGCCGGCGAGGAATACTTGCTGGCTTAAGTCGTTCCATGCTCAAGGCATTCATCAGAGCAACACAATGTGGGAAAAGAGGAGGGAACATTGCAGGACAAATTTCTATGCTGGAACATTCTTGTCTGCGAGACAGCTCTCCGCAGCGCTAGTATTTGGCCAGGCTGAAATCAGCGCCGCGGTAAGCCAATCTGACAAGCGGAGTGCAACGAGCGCGGCGATATGGGGCCACTTGGCAGGCGGCCGAAGAAAGACGGCTGCCCCGTGAATGTGGTGCCAGAAGGCAAGTTTCAGCAGGGCGTTCCGGGCGAGCTTAATGTGTAGCCGCAGTTGTTCTAGGCGAGTTGTAGCCGAGAAGCTTTCCGTCTCCATTCACGAGACAAGAAAGGCAGAACGCAAGGGCGCACAGGGTTGAGAAGAAAAGTGCGCGTAGCGAGCTCGTTGCGGCAGAAGCGAAAGCCAGGAGCAGCGTGCTCGGTGCGAGAAGTAGACGGCGCTTCGCCTCCTTGGGTAGGAAAGCGCAGCTGGTCACGAACGGCAGCCAGCAAAGCTTCAGAACAGCAGGCTGTTCTGCTCAGCGTACGAGCCTGAAGTGAGTGGCAAGGGCTAAGGGGACAGTTCCAAGGCATCCAGCTTTCCTGCTAGCAATGCCATTTCTACCCTGCTGTGGAAAACATTGTCCTTTGCCCTTATGCTCCGAGAGGCAGAGAGCAACTCGGCAGACGCAGTGCAGAGGGAAAGGACACCGTATCCGTGGGGGCGTGACGCCGCTTAGGATGGCAAAGCAGAAAGGTGCCGCCCGGCACTGGCTTTGACTTCCTGAGCTTCCTTGCTCGGACAGCAGCTGCCGAAAGCTGGCAACTAGGCTGCCAGAGTGCAGAATGTAGGCGGTGCGGCACGCCTGCTTGCCGAAAGCCAGTATCAGCGAGACAGCGTGCTAGGCTCTGTTTCACAGCTCCTTGGAGAACACGCACTGGAAGAATGCCCTCTCTGTTCCGCAAAAGCTCTGCCACAGTGAAGGTGGATGAAGCAGCCTGTGGCCACGGGCAGAGCTGGTCAACGGCTGCGCCTAACTTTCCCAAGCTGCGAGAGCATTCTCAGCCGAGTTCTGCTTTGACAGAGCTATTGCTGAACTTTTGCAGTCCCGGAAGCTGCTGAAACCAAGGCTGTGTTCTGCCTCTTCATTCTTGGCTTTCTGTGCTCCAGCGAGTTGTGAAGCTCGGACACGGCATTCAGCTTTGCCGCCTCTCTGCACGGAAAGCACTAGACAGAACTAGTGTGCTTCGTGCATGCTCTCTCCTCGCTTTTATGGTCACTGCTCTGCTTTTTGCTTGGCAGCGTTCAAAGGGTCCACAGCATACATCTTGCACAGCGAGAGGTGGCCGGCGAGGAATACTTGCTGGCTTAAGTCGTTCCATGCTCAAGGCATTCATCAGAGCAACACAATGTGGGAAAAGAGGAGGGAACATTGCAGGACAAATTTCTATGCTGGAACATTCTTGTCTGCGAGACAGCTCTCCGCAGCGCTAGTATTTGGCCAGGCTGAAATCAGCGCTGCGGTAAGCCAATCTGACAAGCGGAGTGCAACGAGCGCGGCGATATGGGGCCACTTGGCAGGTGGCCGAAGAAAGACGGCTGCCCCGTGAATGTGGTGCCAGAAGGCAAGTTTCAGCAGGGCGTTCCGGGCGAGCTTAATGTGTAGCCGCAGTTGTTCTAGGCGAGTTGTAGCCGAGAAGCTTTCCGTCTCCATTCACGAGACAAGAAAGGCAGAACGCAAGGGCGCACAGGGTTGAGAAGAAAAGTGCGCGTAGCGAGCTCGTTGCGGCAGAAGCGAAAGCCAGGAGCAGCGTGCTCGGTGCGAGAAGTAGACGGCGCTTCGCCTCCTTGGGTAGGAAAGCGCAGCTGGTCACGAAGGGCAGCCAGCGAAGCTTCAGAACAGCAGGCTGTTCTGCTCAGCGTACGAGCCTGAAGTGAGTGGCAAGGGCTAAGGGGACAGTTCCAAGGCATCCAGCTTTCCTGCTAGCAATGCCATTTCTACCCTGCTGTGGAAAACATTGTCCTTTGCCCTTATGCTGCGAGAGGCAGAGAGCAACTCGGCAGACGCAGTGCAGAGGGAAAGGACACCGTATCCGTGGGAGCGTGACGCCGCTTAGGCGGGCAAAGCAGAAAGGTGCCGCCCTGCACTGGCTTTGACTTCCTGAGCTTCCTTGCTCGGACAGCAGCTGCCGAAAGCTGGCAACTAGGCTGCCAGAGTGCAGAATGTAGGCGGTGCGGCACGCCTGCTTGCCGAAAGCCAGTATCAGCGAGACAGCGTGCTAGGCTCTGTTTCACAGCTCCTTGGAGAACACGCACTGGAAGAATGCCCTCTCTGTTCCGCAAAAGCTCTGCCACAGTGAAGGTGGATGAAGCAGCCTGTGGCCACGGGCAGAGCTGGTCAACGGCTGCGCCTAACTTTCCCAAGCTGCGAGAGCATTCTCAGCCGAGTTCTGCTTTGACAGAGCTATTGCTGAACTTTTGCAGTCCCGGAAGCTGCTGAAACCAAGGCTGTCTTCTGCCTCTTCATTCTTGGCTTTCTGTGCTCCAGCGAGTTGTGAAGCTCGGACACGGCATTCAGCTTTGCCGCCTCTCTGCATGGAAAGCACTAGACAGAACTAGTGTGCTTCGTGCATGCTCTCTCCTCGCTTTTCTGGTCACTGCTCTGCTTTTTGCTTGGCAGCGTTCAAAGGGTCCACGGCATACATCTTGCACAGCGAGAGGTGGCCGGCGAGGAATACTTGCTGGCTTAAGTCGTTCCATGCTCAAGGCATTCATCAGAGCAACACAATGTGGGAAAAGAGGAGGGAACATTGCAGGACAAATTTCTATGCTGGAACATTCTTGTCTGCGAGACAGCTCTCCGCAGCACTAGTATTTGGCCAGGCTGAAATCAGCGCCGCGGTAAGCCAATCTGACAAGCGGAGTGCAACGAGCGCGGCGATATGGGGCCACTTGGCAGGTGGCCGAAGAAAGACGGCTGCCCCGTGAATGTGGTGCCAGAAGGCAAGTTTCAGCAGGGCGTTCCGGGCGAGCTTAATGTGTAGCCGCAGTTGTTCTAGGCGAGTTGTAGCCGAGAAGCTTTCCGTCTCCATTCACGAGACAAGAAAGGCAGAACGCAAGGGCGCACAGGGTTGAGAAGAAAAGTGCGCGTAGCGAGCTCGTTGCGGCAGAAGCGAAAGCCAGGAGCAGCGTGCTCGGTGCGAGAAGTAGACGGCGCTTCGCCTCCTTGGGTAGGAAAGCGCAGCTGGTCACGAAGGGCAGCCAGCGAAGCTTCAGAACAGCAGGCTGTTCTGCTCAGCGTACGAGCCTGAAGTGAGTGGCAAGGGCTAAGGGGACAGTTCCAAGGCATCTAGCTTTCCTGCTAGCAATGCCATTTCTACCCTGCTGTGGAAAACATTGTCCTTTGCCCTTATGCTCGGAGAGGCAGAGAGCAACTCGGCAGACGCAGTGCAGAGGGAAAGGACACCGTATCCGTGGGAGCGTGACGCCGCTTAGGCGGGCAAAGCAGAAAGGTGCCGCCCTGCACTGGCTTTGACTTCCTGAGCTTCCTTGCTAGGACAGCAGCTGCCGAAAGCTGGCAACTAGGCTGCCAGAGTGCAGAATGTAGGCGGTCTGGCACGCCCGCTTGCCGAAAGCCAGTATCAGCGAGACAGCGTGCTAGGCTCTGTTTCACAGCTCCTTGGAGAACATGCACTGGAAGAATGCCCTCTCTGTTCCGCAAAAGCTCTGCCACAGTGAAGGTGGAAGAAGCAGCCTGTGGCCACGGGCAGAGCTGGTCAACGGCTGCGCCTAACTTTCCCAAGCTGCGAGAGCATTCTCGGCTGAGTTCTGCTTTGACAGAGCTATTGCTGAACTTTTGCAGTCCCGGAAGCTGCTGAAACCAAGGCTGTGTTCTGCCTCTTCATTCTTGGCTTTCTGTGCTCCAGCGAGTTGTGAAGCTCGGACACGGCATTCAGCTTTGCCGCCTCTCTGCACGGAAAGCACTAGACAGAACTAGTGTGCTTCGTGCATGCTCTCTCCTCGCTTTTATGGTCACTGCTCTGCTTTTTGCTTGGCAGCGTTCAAAGGGTCCACGGCATACATCTTGCACAGCGAGAGGTGGCCGGCGAGGAATACTTGCTGGCTTAAGTCGTTCCATGCTCAAGGCATTCATCAGAGCAACACAATGTGGGAAAAGAGGAGGGAACATTGCAGGACAAATTTCTATGCTGGAACATTCTTGTCTGCGAGACAGCTCTCCGCAGCGCTAGTATTTGGCCAGGCTGAAATCAGCGCCGCGGTAAGCCAATCTGACAAGCGGAGTGCAACGAGCGCGGCGATATGGGGCCATTTGGCAGGTGGCCGAAGAAAGACGGCTGCCCCGTGAATGTGGTGCCAGAAGGCAAGTTTCAGCAGGGCGTTCCGGGCGAGCTTAATGTGTAGCCGCAGTTGTTCTAGGCGAGTTGTAGCCGAGAAGCTTTCCGTCTCCATTCACGAGACAAGAAAGGCAGAACGCAAGGGCGCACAGGGTTGAGAAGAAAAGTGCGCGTAGCGAGCTCGTTGCGGCAGAAGCGAAAGCCAGGAGCAGCGTGCTCGGTGCGAGAAGTAGACGGCGCTTCGCCTCCTTGGGTAGGAAAGCGCAGCTGGTCACGAAGGGCAGCCAGCGAAGCTTCAGAACAGCAGGCTGTTCTGCTCAGCGTACGAGCCTGAAGTGAGTGGCAAGGGCTAAGGGGACAGTTCCAAGGCATCCAGCTTTCCTGCTAGCAATGCCATTTCTACCCTGCTGTGGAAAACATTGTCCTTTGCCCTTATGCTGCGAGAGGCAGAGAGCAACTTGGCAGACGCAGTGCAGAGGGAAAGGACACCGTATCCGTGGGAGCGTGACGCCGCTTAGGCGGGCAAAGCAGAAAGGTGCCGCCCGGCACTGGCTTTGACTTCCTGAGCTTCCTTGCTCGGACAGCAGCTGCCGAAAGCTGGCAACTAGGCTGCCAGAGTGCAGAATGTAGGCGGTGCGGCACGCCCGCTTGCCGAAAGCCAGTATCAGCGAGACAGCGTGCTAGGCTCTGTTTCACAGCTCCTTGGAGAACACGCACTGGAAGAATGCCCTCTGTGTTCCGCAAAAGCTCTGCCACAGTGAAGGTGGAAGAAGCAGCCTGTGGCCACGGGCAGAGCTGGTCAACAGCTGCGCCTAACTTTCCCAAGCTGCGAGAGCATTCTCAGCCGAGTTCTGCTTTGACAGAGCTATTGCTGAACATTTGCAGTCCCGGAAGCTGCTGAAACCAAGGCTGTGTTCTGCCTCTTCATTCTTGCCTTCCAGTGCTCCAGCGAGTTGTGAAGCTCGGACACGGCATTCAGCTTTGCCGCCTCTCTGCACGGAAAGCACTAGACAGAACTAGTGTGCTTCGTGCATGCTCTCTCCTCGCTTTTATGGTCACTGCTCTGCTTTTTGCTTGGCAGCGTTCAAAGGGTCCACGGCATACATCTTGCACAGCGAGAGCTGGCCGGCGAGGAATACTTGCTGGCTTAAGTCGTTCCATGCTCAAGGCATTCATCAGAGCAACACAATGTGGGAAAAGAGGAGGGAACATTGCAGGACAAATTTCTATGCTGGAACATTCTTGTCTGCGAGACAGCTCTCCGCAGCGCTAGTATTTGGCCAGGCTGAAATCAGCGCCGCGGTAAGCCAATCTGACAAGCGGAGTGCAACGAGCGCGGCGATATGGGGCCACTTGGCAGGCGGCCGAAGAAAGACGGCTGCCCCGTGAATGTGGTGCCAGAAGGCAAGTTTCAGCAGGGCGTTCCGGGCGAGCTTAATGTGTAGCCGCAGTTGTTCTAGGCGAGTTGTAGCCGAGAAGCTTTCCGTCTCCATTCACGAGACAAGAAAGGCAGAACGCAAGGGCGCACAGGGTTGAGAAGAAAAGTGCGCGTAGCGAGCTCGTTGCGGCAGAAGCGAAAGCCAGGAGCAGCGTGCTCGGTGCGAGAAGTAGACGGCGCTTCGCCTCCTTGGGTAGGAAAGCGCAGCTGGTCACGAACGGCAGCCAGCAAAGCTTCAGAACAGCAGGCTGTTCTGCTCAGCGTACGAGCCTGAAGTGAGTGGCAAGGGCTAAGGGGACAGTTCCAAGGCATCCAGCTTTCCTGCTAGCAATGCCATTTCTACCCTGCTGTGGAAAACATTGTCCTTTGCCCTTATGCTCCGAGAGGCAGAGAGCAACTCGGCAGACGCAGTGCAGAGGGAAAGGACACCGTATCCGTGGGGGCGTGACGCCGCTTAGGATGGCAAAGCAGAAAGGTGCCGCCCGGCACTGGCTTTGACTTCCTGAGCTTCCTTGCTCGGACAGCAGCTGCCGAAAGCTGGCAACTAGGCTGCCAGAGTGCAGAATGTAGGCGGTGCGGCACGCCTGCTTGCCGAAAGCC
This sequence comes from Cinclus cinclus, assembly GCF_963662255.1. NCBI lineage: Eukaryota > Metazoa > Chordata > Aves > Passeriformes > Cinclidae > Cinclus > Cinclus cinclus. Next base: position 371,342 of record NW_026912135.1, read on the forward strand.
AGTATCAGCGAGACAGCGTGCTAGGCTCTGTTTCACAGCTCCTTGGAGAACACGCACTGGAAGAATGCCCTCTCTGTTCCGCAAAAGCTCTGCCACAGTGAAGGTGGAAGAAGCAGCCTGTGGCCACGGGCAGCGCTAGTCAACAGCTGCGCCTAACTTTCCCAAGCTGCGAGAGCATTCTCGGCTGAGTTCTGCTTTGACAGAGCTATTGCTGAACTTTTGCAGTCCCGGAAGCTGCTGAAACCAAGGCTGTGTTCTGCCTCTTCATTCTTGCCTTCCAGTGCTCCAGCGAGTTGTGAAGCTCGGACACGGCATTCAGCTTTGCCGCCTCTCTGCACGGAAAGCACTAGACAGAACTAGTGTGCTTCGTGCATGCTCTCTCCTCGCTTTTATGGTCACTGCTCTGCTTTTTGCTTGGCAGCGTTCAAAGGGTCCACGGCATACATCTTGCACAGCGAGAGGTGACCGGCGAGGAATACTTGCTGGCTTAAGTCGTTCCATGCTCAAGGCATTCATCAGAGCAACACAATGTGGGAAAAGAGGAGGGAACATTGCAGGACAAATTTCTATGCTGGAACATTCTTGTCTGCGAGACAGCTCTCCGCAGCGCTAGTATTTGGCCAGGCTGAAATCAGCGCCGCGGTAAGCCAATCTGACAAGCGGAGTGCAACGAGCGCGGCGATATGGGGCCACTTGGCAGGTGGCCGAAGAAAGACGGCTGCCCCGTGAATGTGGTGCCAGAAGGCAAGTTTCCGCAGGGCGTTCCGGGCGAGCTTAATGTGTAGCCGCAGTTGTTCTAGGCGAGTTGTAGCCGAGAAGCTTTCCGTCTCCATTCACGAGACAAGAAAGGCAGAACGCAAGGGCGCACAGGGTTGAGAAGAAAAGTGCGCGTAGCGAGCTCGTTGCGGCAGAAGCGAAAGCCAGGAGCAGCGTGCTCGGTGCGAGAAGTAGACGGCGCTTCGCCTCCTTGGGTAGTAAAGTGCAGCTGGTCACGAAGGGCAGCCAGCGAAGCTTCAGAACAGCAGGCTGTTCTGCTCAGCGTACAAGCCTGAAGTGAGTGGCAAGGGCTAAGGGGACAGTTCCAAGGCATCTAGCTTTCCTGCTAGCAATGCCATTTCTACCCTGCTGTGGAAAACATTGTCCTTTGCCCTTATGCTCCGAGAGGCAGAGAGCAACTCGGCAGACGCAGTGCAGAGGGAAAGGACACCGTATCCGTGGGAGCGTGACGCCGCTTAGGCGGGCAAAGCAGAAAGGTGCCGCCCGGCACTGGCTTTGACTTCCTGAGCCTCCTTGCTAGGACAGCAGCTGCCGAAAGCTGGCAACTAGGCTGCCAGAGTGCAGAATGTAGGCGGTGCGGCACGCCTGCTTGCCGAAAGACAGTATCAGCGAGACAGCGTGCTAGGCTCTGTTTCACAGCTCCTTGGAGAACACGCACTGGAAGAATGCCCTCTCTGTTCCGCAAAAGCTCTGCCACAGTGAAGGTGGAAGAAGCAGCCTGTGGCCACGGGCAGAGCTGGTCAACAGCTGCGCCTAACTTTCCCAAGCTGCGAGAGCATTCTCGGCTGAGTTCTGCTTTGACAGAGCTATTGCTGAACTTTTGCAGTCCCGGAAGCTGCTGAAACCAAGGCTGTGTTCTGCCTCTTCATTCTTGGCTTTCTGTGCTCCAGCGAGTTGTGAAGCTCGGACACGGCATTCAGCTTTGCCGCCTCTCTGCACGGAAAGCACTAGACAGAACTAGTGTGCTTCGTGCATGCTCTCTCCTCCCTTTTATGGTCACTGCTCTGCTTTTTGCTTGGCAGCGTTCAAAGGGTCCACGGCATACATCTTGCACAGCCAGAGGTGGCCGGCGAGGAATACTTGCTGGCTTAAGTCGTTCCATGCTCAAGGCATTCATCAGAGCAACACAATGTGGGAAAAGAGGAGGGAACATTGCAGGACAAATTTCTATGCTGGAACATTCTTGTCTGCGAGACAGCTCTCCGCAGCGCTAGTATTTGGCCAGGCTGAAATCAGCGCCGCGGTAAGCCAGTCTGACAAGCGGAGTGCAACGAGTGCGGCGATATGGGGCCACTTGGCAGGTGGCCGAAGAAAGACGGCTGCCCCGTGAATGTGGTGCCAGAAGGCAAGTTTCAGCAGGGCGTTCCGGGCGAGCTTAATGTGTAGCCGCAGTTGTTCTAGGCGAGTTGTAGCCGAGAAGCTTTCCGTCTCCATTCACGAGACAAGAAAGGCAGAACGCAAGGGCGCACAGGGTTGAGAAGAAAAGTGCGTGTAGCGAGCTCGTTGCGGCAGAAGCGAAAGCCAGGAGCAGCGTGCTCGGTGTGAGAAGTAGACGGCGCTTCGCCTCCTTGGGTAGGAAAGCGCAGCTGGTCACGAAGGGCAGCCAGCGAAGCTTCAGAACAGCAGGCTGTTCTGCTCAGCGTACGAGCCTGAAGTGAGTGGCAAGGGCTAAGGGGACAGTTCCAAGGCATCTAGCTTTCCTGCTAGCAATGCCATTTCTACCCTGCTGTGGAAAACATTGTCCTTTGCCCTTATGCTCCGAGAGGCAGAGAGCAACTCGGCAGACGCAGTGCAGAGGGAAAGGACACTGTATCCGTGGGAGCGTGACGCCACTTAGGCGGGCAAAGCAGAAAGGTGCCGCCCGGCACTGGCTTTGACTTCCTGAGCTTCCTTGCTAGGACAGCAGCTGCCGAAAGCTGGCAACTAGGCTGCCAGAGTGCAGAATGTAGGCGGTGCGGCACGCCTGCTTGCCGAAAGCCAGTATCAGCGAGACAGCGTGCTAGGCTCTGTTTCACAGCTCCTTGGAGAACACGCACTGGAAGAATGCCCTCTCTGTTCCGCAAAAGCTCTGCCACAGTGAAGGTGGAAGAAGCAGCCTGTGGCCACGGGCAGAGCTGGTCAACAGCTGCGCCTAACTTTCCCAAGCTGCGAGAGCATTCTCGGCTGAGTTCTGCTTTGACAGAGCTATTGCTGAACTTTTGCAGTCCCGGAAGCTGCTGAAACCAAGGCTGTGTTCTGCCTCTTCATTCTTGGCTTTCTGTGCTCCAGCGAGTTGTGAAGCTCGGACACGGCATTCAGCTTTGCCGCCTCTCTGCACGGAAAGCACTAGACAGAACTAGTGTGCTTCGTGCATGCTCTCTCCTCGCTTTTATGGTCACTGCTCTGCTTTTTGCTTGGCAGCGTTCAAAGGGTCCACGGCATACATCTGGCACAGCGAGAGGTGGCCGGCGAGGAATACTTGCTGGCTTAAGTCGTTCCATGCTCAAGGCATTCATCAGAGCAACACAATGTGGGAAAAGAGGAGGGAACATTGCAGGACAAATTTCTATGCTGGAACATTCTTGTCTGCGAGACAGCTCTCCGCAGCGCTAGTATTTGGCCAGGCTGAAATCAGCGCCGCGGTAAGCCAATCTGACAAGCGGAGTGCAACGAGCGCGGCAATATGGGGCCACTTGGCAGGTGGCCGAAGAAAGACGGCTGCCCCGTGAATGTGGTGCCAGAAGGCAAGTTTCAGCAGGGCGTTCCGGGCGAGCTTAATGTGTAGCCGCAGTTGTTCTAGGCGAGTTGTAGCCGAGAAGCTTTCCGTCTCCATTCACGAGACAAGAAAGGCAGAACGCAAGGGCGCACAGGGTTGAGAAGAAAAGTGCGCGTAGCGAGCTCGTTGCGGCAGAAGTGAAAGCCAGGAGCAGCGTGCTCGGTGCGAGAAGTAGACGGCGCTTCGCCTCCTTGGGTAGGAAAGCGCAGCTGGTCACGAAGGGCAGCCAGCGAAGCTTCAGAACAGCACGCTGTTCTGCTCAGCATACGAGCCTGAAGTGAGTGGCAAGGGCTAAGGGGACAGTTCCAAGGCATCCAGCTTTCCTGCTAGCAATGCCATTTCTACCCTGCTGTGGAAAACATTCTCCTTTGCCCTTATGCTCCGAGAGGCAGAGAGCAACACGGCAGACGCAGTGCAGAGGGAAAGGACACCGTATCCGTGGGAGCGTGACGCTGCTTAGGCGGGCAAAGCAGAAAGGTGCCGCCCGGCACTGGCTTTGACTTCCTGAGCTTCCTTGCTCGGACAGCAGCTGCCGAAAGCTGGCAACTAGGCTGCCAGAGTGCAGAATGTAGGCGGTGCGGCACGCCTGCTTGCCGAAAGCCAGTATCAGCGAGACAGCGTGCTAGGCTCTGTTTCACAGCTCCTTGGAGAACACGCACTGGAAGAATGCCCTCTCTGTTCCGCAAAAGCTCTGCCACAGTGAAGGTGGAAGAAGCAGCCTGTGGCCACGGGCAGAGCTGGTCAACAGCTGCGCCTAACTTTCCCAAGCTGCGAGAGCATTCTCGGCTGAGTTCTGCTTTGACAGAGCTATTGCTGAACTTTTGCAGTCCCGGAAGCTGCTGAAACCAAGGCTGTGTTCTGCCTCTTCATTCTTGCCTTCCAGTGCTCCAGCGAGTTGTGAAGCTCGGACACGGCATTCAGCTTTGCCGCCTCTCTGCACGGAAAGCACTAGACAGAACTAGTGTGCTTCGTGCATGCTCTCTCCTCGCTTTTCTGGTCACTGCTCTGCTTTTTGCTTGGCAGCGTTCAAAGGGTCCACGGCATACATCTTGCACAGCGAGAGGTGGCCGGCGAGGAATACTTGCTGGCTTAAGTCGTTCCATGCTCAAGGCATTCATCAGAGCAACACAATGTGGGAAAAGAGGAGGGAACATTGCAGGACAAATTTCTATGCTGGAACATTATTGTCTGTGAGACAGCTCTCCGCAGCGCTAGTATTTGGCCAGGCTGAAATCAGCGCCGCGGTAAGCCAATCTGACAAGCGGAGTGCAACGAGCGCGGCGATATGGGGCCACTTGGCAGGTGGCCGAAGAAAGACGGCTGCCCCGTGAATGTGGTGCCAGAAGGCAAGTTTCAGCAGGGCGTTCCGGGCGAGCTTAATGTGTAGCCGCAGTTGTTCTAGGCGAGTTGTAGCCGAGAAGCTTTCCGTCTCCATTCACGAGACAAGAAAGGCAGAACGCAAGGGCGCACAGGGTTGAGAAGAAAAGTGCGCGTAGCGAGCTCGTTGCGGCAGAAGCGAAAGCCAGGAGCAGCGTGCTCGGTGCGAGAAGTAGACGGCGCTTCGCCTCCTTGGGTAGGAAAGCGCAGCTGGTCACGAACGGCAGCCAGCAAAGCTTCAGAACAGCAGGCTGTTCTGCTCAGCGTACGAGCCTGAAGTGAGTGGCAAGGGCTAAGGGGACAGTTCCAAGGCATCTAGCTTTCCTGCTAGCAATGCCATTTCTACCCTGCTGTGGAAAACATTGTCCTTTGCCTTTATGCTCGGAGAGGCAGAGAGCAACTCGGCAGACGCAGTGCAGAGGGAAAGGACACCGTATCCGTGGGAGCGTGACGCCGCTTAGGCGGGCAAAGCAGAAAGGTGCCGCCCGGCACTGGCTTTGACTTCCTGAGCTTCCTTGCTAGGACAGCAGCTGCCGAAAGCTGGCAACTAGGCTGCCAGAGTGCAGAATGTAGGCGGTGCGGCACGCCTGCTTGCCGAAAGCCAGTATCAGCGAGACAGCGTGCTAGGCTCTGTTTCACAGCTCCTTGGAGAACACGCACTGGAAGAATGCCCTCTCTGTTCCGCAAAAGCTCTGCCACAGTGAAGGTGGAAGAAGCAGCCTGTGGCCACGGGCAGAGCTGGTCAACAGCTGCGCCTAACTTTCCCAAGCTGCGAGAGCATTCTCGGCTGAGTTCTGCTTTGACAGAGCTATTGCTGAACTTTTGCAGTCCCGGAAGCTGCTGAAACCAAGGCTGTGTTCTGCCTCTTCATTCTTGGCTTTCTGTGCTCCAGCGAGTTGTGAAGCTCGGACACGGCATTCAGCTTTGCCGCCTCTCTGCACGGAAAGCACTAGACAGAACTAGTGTGCTTCGTGCATGCTCTCTCCTCGCTTTTATGGTCACTGCTCTGCTTTTTGCTTGGCAGCGTTCAAAGGGTCCACGGCATACATCTTGCACAGCGAGAGGTGGCCGGCGAGGAATACTTGCTGGCTTAAGTCGTTCCATGCTCAAGGCATTCATCAGAGCAACACAATGTGGGAAAAGAGGAGGGAACATTGCAGGACAAATTTCTATGCTGGAACATTCTTGTCTGCGAGACAGCTCTCCGCAGCGCTAGTATTTGGCCAGGCTGAAATCAGCGCCGCGGTAAGCCAATCTGACAAGCGGAGTGCAACGAGCGCGGCGATATGGGGCCACTTGGCAGGTGGCCGAAGAAAGACGGCTGCCCCGTGAATGTGGTGCCAGAAGGCAAGTTTCAGCAGGGCGTTCCGGGCGAGCTTAATGTGTAGCCGCAGTTGTTCTAGGCGAGTTGTAGCCGAGAAGCTTTCCGTCTCCATTCACGAGACAAGAAAGGCAGAACGCAAGGGCGCACAGGGTTGAGAAGAAAAGTGCGCGTAGCGAGCTCGTTGCGGCAGAAGCGAAAGCCAGGAGCAGCGTGCTCGGTGCGAGAAGTAGACGGCGCTTCGCCTCCTTGGGTAGTAAAGTGCAGCTGGTCACGAAGGGCAGCCAGCGAAGCTTCAGAACAGCAGGCTGTTCTGCTCAGCGTACAAGCCTGAAGTGAGTGGCAAGGGCTAAGGGGACAGTTCCAAGGCATCTAGCTTTCCTGCTAGCAATGCCATTTCTACCCTGCTGTGGAAAACATTGTCCTTTGCCCTTATGCTCGGAGAGGCAGAGAGCAACTCGGCAGACGCAGTGCAGAGGGAAAGGACACTGTATCCGTGGGAGCGTGACGCCGCTTAGGCGGGCAAAGCAGAAAGGTGCCGCCCGGCACTGGCTTTGACTTCCTGAGCTTCCTTGCTAGGACAGCAGCTGCCGAAAGCTGGCAACTAGGCTGCCAGAGTGCAGAATGTAGGCGGTGCGGCACGCCTGCTTGCCGGAAGCCAGTATCAGCGAGACAGCGTGCTAGGCTCTGTTTCACAGCTCCTTGGAGAACACGCACTGGAAGAATGCCCTCTCTGTTCCGCAAAAGCTCTGCCACAGTGAAGGTGGAAGAAGCAGCCTGTGGCCACGGGCAGAGCTGGTCAACAGCTGCGCCTAACTTTCCCAAGCTGCGAGAGCATTCTCGGCTGAGTTCTGCTTTGACAGAGCTATTGCTGAACTTTTGCAGTCCCGGAAGCTGCTGAAACCAAGGCTGTGTTCTGCCTCTTCATTCTTGGCTTTCTGTGCTCCAGCGAGTTGTGAAGCTCGGACACGGCATTCAGCTTTGCCGCCTCTCTGCACGGAAAGCACTAGACAGAACTAGTGTGCTTCGTGCATGCTCTCTCCTCGCTTTTATGGTCACTGCTCTGCTTTTTGCTTGGCAGCGTTCAAAGGGTCCACGGCATACATCTGGCACAGCGAGAGGTGGCCGGCGAGGAATACTTGCTGGCTTAAGTCGTTCCATGCTCAAGGCATTCATCAGAGCAACACAATGTGGGAAAAGAGGAGGGAACATTGCAGGACAAATTTCTATGCTGGAACATTATTGTCTGCGAGACAGCTCTCCGCAGCGCTAGTATTTGGCCAGGCTGAAATCAGCGCCGCGGTAAGCCAGTTTGACAAGCGGAGTGCAACGAGCGCGGCGATATGGGGCCACTTGGCAGGTGGCCGAAGAAAGACGGCTGCCCCGTGAATGTGGTGCCAGAAGGCAAGTTTCAGCAGGGCGTTCCGGGCGAGCTTAATGTGTAGCCGCAGTTGTTCTAGGCGAGTTGTAGCCGAGAAGCTTTCCGTCTCCATTCATGAGACAAGAAAGGCAGAACGCAAGGGCGCACAGGGTTGAGATGAAAAGAGCGCGTAGCGAGCTCGTTGCGGCAGAAGCGAAAGCCAGGAGCAGCGTGCTCGGTGCGAGAAGTAGACGGCGCTTCGCCTCCTTGGGTAGGAAAGCGCAGCTGGTCACGAAGGGCAGCCAGCGAAGCTTCAGAACAGCAGGCTGTTCTGCTCAGCATACGAGCCTGAAGTGAGTGGCAAGGGCTAAGGGGACAGTTCCAAGGCATCCAGCTTTCCTGCTAGCAATGCCATTTCTACCCTGCTGTGGAAAACATTCTCCTTTGCCCTTATGCTCCGAGAGGCAGAGAGCAACACGGCAGACGCAGTGCAGAGGGAAAGGACACCGTATCCGTGGGAGCGTGACGCTGCTTAGGCGGGCAAAGCAGAAAGGTGCCGCCCGGCACTGGCTTTGACTTCCTGAGCTTCCTTGCTCGGACAGCAGCTGCCGAAAGCTGGCAACTAGGCTGCCAGAGTGCAGAATGTAGGCGGTGCGGCACGCCTGCTTGCCGAAAGCCAGTATCAGCGAGACAGCGTGCTAGGCTCTGTTTCACAGCTCCTTGGAGAACACGCACTGGAAGAATGCCCTCTCTGTTCCGCAAAAGCTCTGCCACAGTGAAGGTGGAAGAAGCAGCCTGTGGCCACGGGCAGAGCTGGTCAACAGCTGCGCCTAACTTTCCCAAGCTGCGAGAGCATTCTCGGCTGAGTTCTGCTTTGACAGAGCTATTGCTGAACTTTTGCAGTCCCGGAAGCTGCTGAAACCAAGGCTGTGTTCTGCCTCTTCATTCTTGCCTTCCAGTGCTCCAGCGAGTTGTGAAGCTCGGACACGGCATTCAGCTTTGCCGCCTCTCTGCACGGAAAGCACTAGACAGAACTAGTGTGCTTCGTGCATGCTCTCTCCTCGCTTTTATGGTCACTGCTCTGCTTTTTGCTTGGCAGCGTTCAAAGGGTCCACGGCATACATCTTGCACAGCGAGAGCTGGCCGGCGAGGAATACTTGCTGGCTTAAGTCGTTCCATGCTCAAGGCATTCATCAGAGCAACACAATGTGGGAAAAGAGGAGGGAACATTGCAGGACAAATTTCTATGCTGGAACATTCTTGTCTGTGAGACAGCTCTCCGCAGCGCTAGTATTTGGCCAGGCTGAAATCAGCGCCGCGGTAAGCCAATCTGACAAGCGGGGTGCAACGAGCGTGGCGATATGGGGCCACTTGGCAGGTGGCCGAAGAAAGACGGCTGCCCTGTGAATGTGGTGCCAGAAGGCAAGTTTCAGCAGGGCGTTCCGGGCGAGCTTAATGTGTAGCCGCAGTTGTTCTAGGCGAGTTGTAGCCGAGAAGCTTTCCGTCTCCATTCACGAGACAAGAAAGGCAGAACGCAAGGGCGCACAGGGTTGAGAAGAAAAGTGCGCGTAGTGAGCTCGTTGCGGCAGAAGCGAAAGCCAGGAGCAGCGTGCTCGGTGCGAGAAGTAGACGGCGCTTCGCCTCCTTGGGTAGGAAAGCGCAACTGGTCACGAACGGCAGCCAGCGAAGCTTCAGAACAGCAGGCTGTTCTGCTCAGCGTACGAGCCTGAAGTGAGTGGCAAGGGCTAAGGGGACAGTTCCAAGGCATCTAGCTTTCCTGCTAGCAATGCCATTTCTACCCTGCTGTGGAAAACATTGTCCTTTGCCCTTATGCTCCGAGAGGCAGAGAGCAACTCGGCAGACGCAGTGCAGAGGGAAAGGACACCGTATCCGTGGGAGCGTGACGCCGCTTAGGCGGGCAAAGCAGAAAGGTGCCGCCCGGCACTGGCTTTGACTTCCTGAGCTTCCTTGCTAGGACAGCAGCTGCCGAAAGCTGGCAACTAGGCTGCCAGAGTGCAGAATGTAGGCGGTGCGGCACGCCTGCTTGCCGAAAGCCAGTATCAGCGAGACAGCGTGCTAGGCTCTGTTTCACAGCTCCTTGGAGAACACGCACTGGAAGAATGCCCTCTCTGTTCCGCAAAAGCTCTGCCACAGTGAAGGTGGAAGAAGCAGCCTGTGGCCACGGGCAGAGCTGGTCAACAGATGCGCCTAATTTTCCCAAGCTGCGAGAGCATTCTCGGCTGAGTTCTGCTTTGACAGAGCTATTGCTGAACTTTTGCAGTCCCGGAAGCTGCTGAAACCAAGGCTGTGTTCTGCCTCTTCATTCTTGGCTTTCTGTGCTCCAGCGAGTTGTGAAGCTCGGACACGGCATTCAGCTTTGCCGCCTCTCTGCACGGAAAGCACTAGACAGAACTAGTGTGCTTCGTGCATGCTCTCTCCTCGCTTTTCTGGTCACTGCTCTGCTTTTTGCTTGGCAGCGTTCAAAGGGTCCACGGCATACATCTTGCACAGCGAGAGGTGGCCGGCGAGGAATACTTGCTGGCTTAAGTCGTTCCATGCTCAAGGCATTCATCAGAGCAACACAATGTGGGAAAAGAGGAGGGAACATTGCAGGACAAATTTCTATGCTGGAACATTCTTGTCTGCGAGACAGCTCTCCGCAGCGCTAGTATTTGGCCAGGCTGAAATCAGCGCCGCGGTAAGCCAATCTGACAAGCGGAGTGCAACGAGCGCGGCGATATGGGGCCACTTGGCAGGTGGCCGAAGAAAGACGGCTGCCCCGTGAATGTGGTGCCAGAAGGCAAGTTTCAGCAGGGCGTTCCGGGCGAGCTTAATGTGTAGCCGCAGTTGTTCTAGGCGAGTTGTAGCCGAGAAGCTTTCCGTCTCCATTCACGAGACAAGAAAGGCAGAACGCAAGGGCGCACAGGGTTGAGAAGAAAAGTGCGCGTAGTGAGCTCGTTGCGGCAGAAGCGAAAGCCAGGAGCAGCGTGCTCGGTGCGAGAAGTAGACGGCGCTTCGCCTCCTTGGGTAGGAAAGCGCAGCTGGTCACGAAGGGCAGCCAGCGAAGCTTCAGAACAGCAGGCTGTTCTGCTCAGCGTACGAGCCTGAAGTGAGTGGCAAGGGCTAAGGGGACAGTTCCAAGGCATCTAGCTTTCCTGCTAGCAATGCCATTTCTACCCTGCTGTGGAAAACATTGTCCTTTGCCCTTATGCTCCGAGAGGCAGAGAGCAACTCGGCAGACGCAGTGCAGAGGGAAAGGACACCGTATCCGTGGGAGCGTGACGCCGCTTAGGCGGGCAAAGCAGAAAGGTGCCGCCCGGCACTGGCTTTGACTTCCTGAGCTTCCTTGCTAGGACAGCAGCTGCCGAAAGCTGGCAAATAGGCTGCCAGAGTGCAGAATGTAGGCGGTGCGGCACGCCTGCTTGCCGAAAGCCAGTATCAGCGAGACAGCGTGCTAGGCTCTGTTTCACAGCTCCTTGGAGAACACGCACTGGAAGAATGCCCTCTCTGTTCCGCAAAAGCTCTGCCACAGTGAAGGTGGAAGAAGCAGCCTGTGGCCACGGGCAGAGCTGGTCAACAGCTGCGCCTAACTTTCCCAAGCTGCGAGAGCATTCTCGGCTGAGTTCTGCTTTGACAGAGCTATTGCTGAACTTTTGCAGTCCCGGAAGCTGCTGAAACCAAGGCTGTGTTCTGCCTCTTCATTCTTGCCTTCCTGTGCTCCAGCGAGTTGTGAAGCTCGGACACGGCATTCAGCTTTGCCGCCTCTCTGCACGGAAAGCACTAGACAGAACTAGTGTGCTTCGTGCATGCTCTCTCCTCGCTTTTATGGTCACTGCTCTGCTTTTTGCTTGGCAGCGTTCAAAGGGTCCACGGCATACATCTTGCACAGCGAGAGGTGGCCGGCGAGGAATACTTGCTGGCTTAAGTCGTTCCATGCTCAAGGCATTCATCAGAGCAACACAATGTGGGAAAAGAGGAGGGAACATTGCAGGACAAATTTCTATGCTGGAACATTCTTGTCTGCGAGACAGCTCTCCGCAGCGCTAGCATTTGGCCAGGCTGAAATCAGCGCCGCGGTAAGCCAATCTGACAAGCGGAGTGCAACGAGCGTGGCGATATGGGGCCACTTGGCAGGTGGCCGAAGAAAGACGGCTGCCCCGTGAATGTGGTGCCAGAAGGCAAGTTTCAGCAGGGCGTTCCGGGCGAGCTTAATGTGTAGCCGCAGTTGTTCTAGGCGAGTTGTAGCCGAGAAGCTTTCCGTCTCCATTCACGAGACAAGAAAGGCAGAACGCAAGGGCGCACAGGGTTGAGAAGAAAAGTGCGCGTAGCGAGCTCGTTGCGGCAGAAGCGAAAGCCAGGAGCAGCGTGCTCGGTGCGAGAAGTAGACGGCGCTTCGCCTCCTTGGGTAGGAAAGCGCAGCTGGTCACGAACGGCAGCCAGCGAAGCTTCAGAACAGCACGCTGTTCTGCTCAGCGTACGAGCCTGAAGTGAGTGGCAAGGGCTAAGGGGACAGTTCCAAGGCATCTAGCTTTCCTGCTAGCAATGCCATTTCTACCCTGCTGTGGAAAACATTGTCCTTTGCCCTTATGCTCCGAGAGGCAGAGAGCAACTCGGCAGACGCAGTGCAGAGGGAAAGCACACCGTATCCGTGGGAGCGTGACGCCGCTTAGGCGGGCAAAGCAGAAAGGTGCCGCCCGGCACTGGCTTTGACTTCCTGAGCTTCCTTGCTAGGACAGCAGCTGCCGAAAGCTGGCAACTAGGCTGCCAGAGTGCAGAATGTAGGCGGTGAGGCACGCCTGCTTGCCGAAAGCCAGTATCAGCGAGACAGCGTGCTAGGCTCTGTTTCACAGCTCCTTGGAGAACACGCACTGGAAGAATGCCCTCTCTGTTCCGCAAAAGCTCTGCCACAGTGAAGGTGGAAGAAGCAGCCTGTGGCCACGGGCAGAGCTGGTCAACAGCTGCGCCTAACTTTCCCAAGCTGCGAGAGCATTCTCGGCTGATTTCTGCTTTGACAGAGCTATTGCTGAACTTTTGCAGTCCCGGAAGCTGCTGAAACCAAGGCTGTGTTCTGCCTCTTCATTCTTGCCTTCCAGTGCTCCAGCGAGTTGTGAAGCTCGGACATGGCATTCAGCTTTGCCGCCTCTCTGCACGGAAAGCACTAGACAGAACTAGTGTGCTTCGTGCATGCTCTCTCCTCGCTTTTCTGGTCACTGCTCTGCTTTTTGCTTGGCAGCGTTCAAAGGGTCCACGGCATACATCTTGCACAGCGAGAGGTGGCCGGCGAGGAATACTTGCTGGCTTAAGTCGTTCCATGCTCAAGGCATTCATCAGAGCAACACAATGTGGGAAAAGAGGAGGGAACATTGCAGGACAAATTTCTATGCTGGAACATTCTTGTCTGCGAGACAGCTCTCCGCAGCGCTAGTATTTGGCCAGGCTGAAATCAGCGCCGCGGTAAGCCAATCTGACAAGCGGAGTGCAACGAGCGTGGCGATATGGGGCCACTTGGCAGGTGGCCGAAGAAAGACGGCTGCCCCGTGAATGTGGTGCCAGAAGGCAAGTTTCAGCAGGGCGTTCCGGGCGAGCTTAATGTGTAGCCGCAGTTGTTCTAGGCGAGTTGTAGCCGAGAAGCTTTCCGTCTCCATTCACGAGACAAGAAAGGCAGAACGCAAGGGCGCACAGGGTTGAGAAGAAAAGTGCGCGTAGTGAGCTCGTTGCGGCAGAAGCGAAAGCCAGGAGCAGCGTGCTCGGTGCATGAAGTAGACGGCGCTTCGCCTCCTTGGGTAGGAAAGCGCAACTGGTCACGAACGGCAGCCAGCGAAGCTTCAGAACAGCAGGCTGTTCTGCTCAGCGTACGAGCCTGAAGTGAGTGGCAAGGGCTAAGGGGACAGTTCCAAGGCATCTAGCTTTCCTGCTAGCAATGCCATTTCTACCCTGCTGTGGAAAACATTGTCCTTTGCCCTTATGCTCGGAGAGGCAGAGAGCAACTCGGCAGACGCAGTGCAGAGGGAAAGGACACTGTATCCGTGGGAGCGTGACGCCGCTTAGGCGGGCAAAGCAGAAAGGTGCCGCCCGGCACTGGCTTTGACTTCCTGAGCTTCCTTGCTAGGACAGCAGCTGCCGAAAGCTGGCAACTAGGCTGCCAGAGTGCAGAATGTAGGCGGTGCGGCACGCCTGCTTGCCGGAAGCCAGTATCAGCGAGACAGCGTGCTAGGCTCTGTTTCACAGCTCCTTGGAGAACACGCACTGGAAGAATGCCCTCTCTGTTCCGCAAAAGCTCTGCCACAGTGAAGGTGGAAGAAGCAGCCTGTGGCCACGGGCAGAGCTGGTCAACAGCTGCGCCTAACTTTCCCAAGCTGCGAGAGCATTCTCGGCTGAGTTCTGCTTTGACAGAGCTATTGCTGAACTTTTGCAGTCCCGGAAGCTGCTGAAACCAAGGCTGTGTTCTGCCTCTTCATTCTTGGCTTTCTGTGCTCCAGCGAGTTGTGAAGCTCGGACACGGCATTCAGCTTTGCCGCCTCTCTGCACGGAAAGCACTAGACAGAACTAGTGTGCTTCGTGCATGCTCTCTCCTCGCTTTTATGGTCACTGCTCTGCTTTTTGCTTGGCAGCGTTCAAAGGGTCCACGGCATACATCTGGCACAGCGAGAGGTGGCCGGCGAGGAATACTTGCTGGCTTAAGTCGTTCCATGCTCAAGGCATTCATCAGAGCAACACAATGTGGGAAAAGAGGAGGGAACATTGCAGGACAAATTTCTATGCTGGAACATTATTGTCTGCGAGACAGCTCTCCGCAGCGCTAGTATTTGGCCAGGCTGAAATCAGCGCCGCGGTAAGCCAGTCTGACAAGCGGAGTGCAACGAGCGCGGCGATATGGGGCCACTTGGCAGGTGGCCGAAGAAAGACGGCTGCCCCGTGAATGTGGTGCCAGAAGGCAAGTTTCAGCAGGGCGTTCCGGGCGAGCTTAATGTGTAGCCGCAGTTGTTCTAGGCGAGTTGTAGCCGAGAAGCTTTCCGTCTCCATTCATGAGACAAGAAAGGCAGAACGCAAGGGCGCACAGGGTTGAGATGAAAAGAGCGCGTAGCGAGCTCGTTGCGGCAGAAGCGAAAGCCAGGAGCAGCGTGCTCGGTGCGAGAAGTAGACGGCGCTTCGCCTCCTTGGGTAGGAAAGCGCAGCTGGTCACGAAGGGCAGCCAGCAAAGCTTCAGAACAGCAGGCTGTTCTGCTCAGCATACGAGCCTGAAGTGAGTGGCAAGGGCTAAGGGGACAGTTCCAAGGCATCCAGCTTTCCTGCTAGCAATGCCATTTCTACCCTGCTGTGGAAAACATTCTCCTTTGCCCTTATGCTCCGAGAGGCAGAGAGCAACACGGCAGACGCAGTGCAGAGGGAAAGGACACCGTATCCGTGGGAGCGTGACGCCGCTTAGGCGGGCAAAGCAGAAAGGTGCCGCCCGGCACTGGCTTTGACTTCCTGAGCTTCCTTGCTCGGACAGCAGCTGCCGAAAGCTGGCAACTAGGCTGCCAGAGTGCAGAATGTAGGCGGTGCGGCACGCCTGCTTGCCGAAAGCCAGTATCAGCGAGACAGCGTGCTAGGCTCTGTTTCACAGCTCCTTGGAGAACACGCACTGGAAGAATGCCCTCTCTGTTCCGCAAAAGCTCTGCCACAGTGAAGGTGGAAGAAGCAGCCTGTGGCCACGGGCAGAGCTGGTCAACAGCTGCGCCTAACTTTCCCAAGCTGCGAGAGCATTCTCGGCTGAGTTCTGCTTTGACAGAGCTATTGCTGAACTTTTGCAGTCCCGGAAGCTGCTGAAACCAAGGCTGTGTTCTGCCTCTTCATTCTTGCCTTCCAGTGCTCCAGCGAGTTGTGAAGCTCGGACACGGCATTCAGCTTTGCCGCCTCTCTGCACGGAAAGCACTAGACAGAACTAGTGTGCTTCGTGCATGCTCTCTCCTCGCTTTTCTGGTCACTGCTCTGCTTTTTGCTTGGCAGCGTTCAAAGGGTCCACGGCATACATCTTGCACAGCGAGAGCTGGCCGGCGAGGAATACTTGCTGGCTTAAGTCGTTCCATGCTCAAGGCATTCATCAGAGCAACACAATGTGGGAAAAGAGGAGGGAACATTGCAGGACAAATTTCTATGCTGGAACATTCTTGTCTGCGAGACAGCTCTCCGCAGCGCTAGTATTTGGCCAGGCTGAAATCAGCGCCGCGGTAAGCCAATCTGACAAGCGGGGTGCAACGAGCGCGGCGATATGGGGCCACTTGGCAGGTGGCCGAAGAAAGACGGCTGCCCTGTGAATGTGGTGCCAGAAGGCAAGTTTCAGCAGGGCGTTCCGGGCGAGCTTAATGTGTAGCCGCAGTTGTTCTAGGCGAGTTGTAGCCGAGAAGCTTTCCGTCTCCATTCACGAGACAAGAAAGGCAGAACGCAAGGGCGCACAGGGTTGAGAAGAAAAGTGCGTGTAGCGAGCTCGTTGCGGCAGAAGCGAAAGCCAGGAGCAGCGTGCTCGGTGCGAGAAGTAGACGGCGCTTCGCCTCCTTGGGTAGGAAAGCGCAGCTGGTCACAAATGGCAGCCAGCGAAGCTTCAGAACAGCAGGCTGTTCTGCTCAGCATACGAGCCTGAAGTGAGTGGCAAGGGCTAAGGGGACAGTTCCAAGGCATCCAGCTTTCCTGCTAGCAATGCCATTTCTACCCTGCTGTGGAAAACATTCTCCTTTGCCCTTATGCTCCGAGAGGCAGAGAGCAACACGGCAGACGCAGTGCAGAGGGAAAGGACACCGTATCCATGGGAGCGTGACACTGCTTAGGTGGGCAAAGCAGAAAGGTGCCGCCCGGCACTGGCTTTGACTTCCTGAGCTTCCTTGCTCGGACAGCAGCTGCCGAAAGCTGGCAACTAGGCTGCCAGAGTGCAGAATGTAGGCGGTGCGGCACGCCTGCTTGCCGAAAGCCAGTATCAGCGAGACAGCGTGCTAGGCTCTGTTTCACAGCTCCTTGGAGAACACGCACTGGAAGAATGCCCTCTCTGTTCCGCAAAAGCTCTGCCACAGTGAAGGTGGAAGAAGCAGCCTGTGGCCACGGGCAGAGCTGGTCAACAGCTGCGCCTAACTTTCCCAAGCTGCGAGAGCATTCTCGGCTGAGTTCTGCTTTGACAGAGCTATTGCTGAACTTTTGCAGTCCCGGAAGCTGCTGAAACCAAGGCTGTGTTCTGCCTCTTCATTCTTGCCTTCCAGTGCTCCAGCGAGTTGTGAAGCTCGGACACGGCATTCAGCTTTGCCGCCTCTCTGCACGGAAAGCACTAGACAGAACTAGTGTGCTTCGTGCATGCTCTCTCCTCGCTTTTCTGGTCACTGCGCTGCTTTTTGCTTGGCAGCGTTCAAAGGGTCCACGGCATACATCTTGCACAGCGAGAGGTGGCCGGCGAGGAATACTTGCTGGCTTAAGTCGTTCCATGCTCAAGGCATTCATCAGAGCAACACAATGTGGGAAAAGAGGAGGGAACATTGCAGGACAAATTTCTATGCTGGAACATTCTTGTCTGCGAGACAGCTCTCCGCAGCGCTAGTATTTGGCCAGGCTGAAATCAGCGCCGCGGTAAGCCAATCTGACAAGCGGAGTGCAACGAGCGCGGCGATATGGGGCCACTTGGCAGGTGGCCGAAGAAAGACGGCTGCCCCGTGAATGTGGTGCCAGAAGGCAAGTTTCAGCAGGGCGTTCCGGGCGAGCTTAATGTGTAGCCGCAGTTGTTCTAGGCGAGTTGTAGCCGAGAAGCTTTCCGTCTCCATTCACGAGACAAGAAAGGCAGAACGCAAGGGCGCACAGGGTTGAGAAGAAAAGTGCGCGTAGCGAGCTCGTTGCGGCAGAAGCGAAAGCCAGGAGCAGCGTGCTCGGTGCGAGAAGTAGACGGCGCTTCGCCTCCTTGGGTAGGAAAGCGCAGCTGGTCACGAAGGGCAGCCAGCGAAGCTTCAGAACAGCAGGCTGTTCTGCTCAGCATACGAGCCTGAAGTGAGTGGCAAGGGCTAAGGGGACAGTTCCAAGGCATCCAGCTTTCCTGCTAGCAATGCCATTTCTACCCTGCTGTGGAAAACATTCTCCTTTGCCCTTATGCTCCGAGAGGCAGAGAGCAACACGGCAGACGCAGTGCAGAGGGAAAGGACACCGTATCCGTGGGAGCGTGACGCTGCTTAGGCGGGCAAAGCAGAAAGGTGCCGCCCGGCACTGGCTTTGACTTCCTGAGCTTCCTTGCTCGGACAGCAGCTGCCGAAAGCTGGCAACTAGGCTGCCAGAGTGCAGAATGTAGGCGGTGCGGCACGCCTGCTTGCCGAAAGCCAGTATCAGCGAGACAGCGTGCTAGGCTCTGTTTCACAGCTCCTTGGAGAACACGCACTGGAAGAATGCCCTCTCTGTTCCGCAAAAGCTCTGCCACAGTGAAGGTGGAAGAAGCAGCCTGTGGCCACGGGCAGAGCTGGTCAACAGCTGCGCCTAACTTTCCCAAGCTGCGAGAGCATTCTCGGCTGAGTTCTGCTTTGACAGAGCTATTGCTGAACTTTTGCAGTCCCGGAAGCTGCTGAAACCAAGGCTGTGTTCTGCCTCTTCATTCTTGCCTTCCAGTGCTCCAGCGAGTTGTGAAGCTCGGACACGGCATTCAGCTTTGCCGCCTCTCTGCACGGAAAGCACTAGACAGAACTAGTGTGCTTCGTGCATGCTCTCTCCTCGCTTTTCTGGTCACTGCTCTGCTTTTTGCTTGGCAGCGTTCAAAGGGTCCACGGCATACATCTTGCACAGCGAGAGCTGGCCGGCGAGGAATACTTGCTGGCTTAAGTCGTTCCATGCTCAAGGCATTCATCAGAGCAACACAATGTGGGAAAAGAGGAGGGAACATTGCAGGACAAATTTCTATGCTGGAACATTCTTGTCTGCGAGACAGCTCTCCGCAGCGCTAGTATTTGGCCAGGCTGAAATCAGCGCCGCGGTAAGCCAATCTGACAAGCGGAGTGCAACGAGCGCGGCGATATGGGGCCACTTGGCAGGTGGCCGAAGAAAGACGGCTGCCCCGTGAATGTGGTGCCAGAAGGCAAGTTTCAGCAGGGCGTTCCGGGCGAGCTTAATGTGTAGCCGCAGTTGTTCTAGGCGAGTTGTAGCCGAGAAGCTTTCCGTCTCCATTCACGAGACAAGAAAGGCAGAACGCAAGGGCGCACAGGGTTGAGAAGAAAAGTGCGCGTAGCGAGCTCGTTGCGGCAGATGCGAAAGTCAGGAGCAGCGTGCTCGGTGCGAGAAGTAGACGGCGCTTCGCCTCCTAGGGTAGTAAAGTGCAGCTGGTCACGAAGGGCAGCCAGCGAAGCTTCAGAACAGCAGGCTGTTCTGCTCAGCGTACGAGCCTGAAGTGAGTGGCAAGGGCTAAGGGGACAGTTCCAAGGCATCCAGCTTTCCTGCTAGCAATGCCATTTCTACCCTGCTGAGGAAAACATTCTCCTTTGCCCTTATGCTCCGAGAGGCAGAGAGCAACACGGCAGACGCAGTGCAGAGGGAAAGGACACCGTATCCGTGGGAGCGTGACGCTGCTTAGGCGGGCAAAGCAGAAAGGTGCCGCCCGGCACTGGCTTTGACTTCCTGAGCTTCCTTGCTCGGACAGCAGCTGCCGAAAGCTGGCAACTAGGCTGCCAGAGTGCAGAATGTAGGCGGTGCGGCACGCCTGCTTGCCGAAAGCCAGTATCAGCGAGACAGCGTGCTAGGCTCTGTTTCACAGCTCCTTGGAGAACACGCACTGGAAGAATGCCCTCTCTGTTCCGCAAAAGCTCTGCCACAGTGAAGGTGGAAGAAGCAGCCTGTGGCCACGGGCAGAGCTGGTCAACAGCTGCGCCTAATTTTCCCAAGCTGCGAGAGCATTCTCGGCTGAGTTCTGCTTTGACAGAGCTATTGCTGAACTTTTGCAGTCCCGGAAGCTGCTGAAACCAAGGCTGTGTTCTGCCTCTTCATTCTTGCCTTCCAGTGCTCCAGCGAGTTGTGAAGCTCGGACACGGCATTCAGCTTTGCCGCCTCTCTGCACGGAAAGCACTAGACAGAACTAGTGTGCTTCGTGCATGCTCTCTCCTCGCTTTTATGGTCACTGCTCTGCTTTTTGCTTGGCAGCGTTCAAAGGGTCCACGGCATACATCTTGCACAGCGAGAGGTGGCCGGCGAGGAATACTTGCTGGCTTAAGTCGTTCCATGCTCAAGGCATTCATCAGAGCAACACAATGTGGGAAAAGAGGAGGGAACATTGCAGGACAAATTTCTATGCTGGAACATTCTTGTCTGCGAGACAGCTCTCCGCAGCGCTAGTATTTGGCCAGGCTGAAATCAGCGCCGCGGTAAGCCAATCTGACAAGCGGGGTGCAACGAGCGCGGCGATATGGGGCCACTTGGCAGGTGGCCGAAGAAAGACGGCTGCCCTGTGAATGTGGTGCCAGAAGGCAAGTTTCAGCAGGGCGTTCCGGGCGAGCTTAATGTGTAGCCGCAGTTGTTCTAGGCGAGTTGTAGCCGAGAAGCTTTCCGTCTCCATTCACGAGACAAGAAAGGCAGAACGCAAGGGCGCACAGGGTTGAGAAGAAAAGTGCGTGTAGCGAGCTCGTTGCGGCAGAAGCGAAAGCCAGGAGCAGCGTGCTCGGTGCGAGAAGTAGACGGCGCTTCGCCTCCTTGGGTAGGAAAGCGCAGCTGGTCACAAATGGCAGCCAGCGAAGCTTCAGAACAGCAGGCTGTTCTGCTCAGCATACGAGCCTGAAGTGAGTGGCAAGGGCTAAGGGGACAGTTCCAAGGCATCCAGCTTTCCTGCTAGCAATGCCATTTCTACCCTGCTGTGGAAAACATTCTCCTTTGCCCTTATGCTCCGAGAGGCAGAGAGCAACACGGCAGACGCAGTGCAGAGGGAAAGGACACCGTATCCATGGGAGCGTGACACTGCTTAGGTGGGCAAAGCAGAAAGGTGCCGCCCGGTACTGGCTTTGACTTCCTGAGCTTCCTTGCTCGGACAGCAGCTGCCGAAAGCTGGCAACTAGGCTGCCAGAGTGCAGAATGTAGGCGGTGCGGCACGCCTGCTTGCCGAAAGCCAGTATCAGCGAGACAGCGTGCTAGGCTCTGTTTCACAGCTCCTTGGAGAACACGCACTGGAAGAATGCCCTCTCTGTTCCGCAAAAGCTCTGCCACAGTGAAGGTGGAAGAAGCAGCCTGTGGCCACGGGCAGAGCTGGTCAACAGCTGCGCCTAATTTTCCCAAGCTGCGAGAGCATTCTCGGCTGAGTTCTGCTTTGACAGAGCTATTGCTGAACTTTTGCAGTCCCGGAAGCTGCTGAAACCAAGGCTGTGTTCTGCCTCTTCATTCTTGCCTTCCAGTGCTCCAGCGAGTTGTGAAGCTCGGACACGGCATTCAGCTTTGCCGCCTCTCTGCACGGAAAGCACTAGACAGAACTAGTGTGCTTCGTGCATGCTCTCTCCTCGCTTTTATGGTCACTGCTCTGCTTTTTGCTTGGCAGCGTTCAAAGGGTCCACGGCATACATCTTGCACAGCGAGAGGTGGCCGGCGAGGAATACTTGCTGGCTTAAGTCGTTCCATGCTCAAGGCATTCATCAGAGCAACACAATGTGGGAAAAGAGGAGGGAACATTGCAGGACAAATTTCTATGCTGGAACATTCTTGTCTGCGAGACAGCTCTCCGCAGCGCTAGTATTTGGCCAGGCTGAAATCAGCGCCGCGGTAAGCCAATCTGACAAGCGGGGTGCAACGAGCGCGGCGATATGGGGCCACTTGGCAGGTGGCCGAAGAAAGACGGCTGCCCTGTGAATGTGGTGCCAGAAGGCAAGTTTCAGCAGGGCGTTCCGGGCGAGCTTAATGTGTAGCCGCAGTTGTTCTAGGCGAGTTGTAGCCGAGAAGCTTTCCGTCTCCATTCACGAGACAAGAAAGGCAGAACGCAAGGGCGCACAGGGTTGAGAAGAAAAGTGCGTGTAGCGAGCTCGTTGCGGCAGAAGCGAAAGCCAGGAGCAGCGTGCTCGGTGCGAGAAGTAGACGGCGCTTCGCCTCCTTGGGTAGGAAAGCGCAGCTGGTCACAAATGGCAGCCAGCGAAGCTTCAGAACAGCAGGCTGTTCTGCTCAGCATACGAGCCTGAAGTGAGTGGCAAGGGCTAAGGGGACAGTTCCAAGGCATCCAGCTTTCCTGCTAGCAATGCCATTTCTACCCTGCTGTGGAAAACATTCTCCTTTGCCCTTATGCTCCGAGAGGCAGAGAGCAACACGGCAGACGCAGTGCAGAGGGAAAGGACACCGTATCCATGGGAGCGTGACACTGCTTAGGTGGGCAAAGCAGAAAGGTGCCGCCCGGTACTGGCTTTGACTTCCTGAGCTTCCTTGCTCGGACAGCAGCTGCCGAAAGCTGGCAACTAGGCTGCCAGAGTGCAGAATGTAGGCGGTGCGGCACGCCTGCTTGCCGAAAGCCAGTATCAGCGAGACAGCGTGCTAGGCTCTGTTTCACAGCTCCTTGGAGAACACGCACTGGAAGAATGCCCTCTCTGTTCCGCAAAAGCTCTGCCACAGTGAAGGTGGAAGAAGCAGCCTGTGGCCACGGGCAGAGCTGGTCAACAGCTGCGCCTAACTTTCCCAAGCTGCGAGAGCATTCTCGGCTGAGTTCTGCTTTGACAGAGCTATTGCTGAACTTTTGCAGTCCCGGAAGCTGCTGAAACCAAGGCTGTGTTCTGCCTCTTCATTCTTGCCTTCCAGTGCTCCAGCGAGTTGTGAAGCTCGGACACGGCATTCAGCTTTGCCGCCTCTCTGCACGGAAAGCACTAGACAGAACTAGTGTGCTTCGTGCATGCTCTCTCCTCGCTTTTCTGGTCACTGCGCTGCTTTTTGCTTGGCAGCGTTCAAAGGGTCCACGGCATACATCTTGCACAGCGAGAGGTGGCCGGCGAGGAATACTTGCTGGCTCAAGTCGTTCCATGCTCAAGGCATTCATCAGAGCAACACAATGTGGGAAAAGAGGAGGGAACATTGCAGGACAAATTTCTATGCTGGAACATTCTTGTCTGCGAGACAGCTCTCCGCAGCGCTAGTATTTGGCCAGGCTGAAATCAGCGCCGCGGTAAGCCAATCTGACAAGCGGAGTGCAACGAGCGCGGCGATATGGGGCCACTTGGCAGGTGGCCGAAGAAAGACGGCTGCCCCGTGAATGTGGTGCCAGAAGGCAAGTTTCAGCAGGGCGTTCCGGGCGAGCTTAATGTGTAGCCGCAGTTGTTCTAGGCGAGTTGTAGCCGAGAAGCTTTCCGTCTCCATTCACGAGACAAGAAAGGCAGAACGCAAGGGCGCACAGGGTTGAGAAGAAAAGTGCGCGTAGCGAGCTCGTTGCGGCAGAAGCGAAAGCCAGGAGCAGCGTGCTCGGTGCGAGAAGTAGACGGCGCTTCGCCTCCTTGGGTAGGAAAGCGCAGCTGGTCACGAAGGGCAGCCAGCGAAGCTTCAGAACAGCAGGCTGTTCTGCTCAGCATACGAGCCTGAAGTGAGTGGCAAGGGCTAAGGGGACAGTTCCAAGGCATCCAGCTTTCCTGCTAGCAATGCCATTTCTACCCTGCTGTGGAAAACATTCTCCTTTGCCCTTATGCTCCGAGAGGCAGAGAGCAACACGGCAGACGCAGTGCAGAGGGAAAGGACACCGTATCCGTGGGAGCGTGACGCTGCTTAGGCGGGCAAAGCAGAAAGGTGCCGCCCGGCACTGGCTTTGACTTCCTGAGCTTCCTTGCTCGGACAGCAGCTGCCGAAAGCTGGCAACTAGGCTGCCAGAGTGCAGAATGTAGGCGGTGCGGCACGCCTGCTTGCCGAAAGCCAGTATCAGCGAGACAGCGTGCTAGGCTCTGTTTCACAGCTCCTTGGAGAACACGCACTGGAAGAATGCCCTCTCTGTTCCGCAAAAGCTCTGCCACAGTGAAGGTGGAAGAAGCAGCCTGTGGCCACGGGCAGAGCTGGTCAACAGCTGCGCCTAACTTTCCCAAGCTGCGAGAGCATTCTCAGCCAAGTTCTGCTTTGACAGAGCTATTGCTGAACTTTTGCAGTCCCGGAAGCTGCTGAAACCAAGGCTGTGTTCTGCCTCTTCATTCTTGCCTTCCAGTGCTCCAGCGAGTTGTGAAGCTCGGACACGGCATTCAGCTTTGCCGCCTCTCTGCACGGAAAGCACTAGACAGAACTAGTGTGCTTCGTGCATGCTCTCTCCTCGCTTTTCTGGTCACTGCGCTGCTTTTTGCTTGGCAGCGTTCAAAGGGTCCACGGCATACATCTTGCACAGCGAGAGGTGGCCGGCGAGGAATACTTGCTGGCTTAAGTCGTTCCATGCTCAAGGCATTCATCAGAGCAACACAATGTGGGAAAAGAGGAGGGAACATTGCAGGACAAATTTCTATGCTGGAACATTATTGTCTGCGAGACAGCTCTCCGCAGCGCTAGTATTTGGCCAGGCTGAAATCAGCGCCGCGGTAAGCCAATCTGACAAGCGGAGTGCAACGAGCGTGGCGATATGGGGCCACTTGGCAGGTGGCCGAAGAAAGACGGCTGCCCCGTGAATGTGGTGCCAGAAGGCAAGTTTCAGCAGGGCGTTCCAGGCGAGCTTAATGTGTAGCCGCAGTTGTTCTAGGCGAGTTGTAGCCGAGAAGCTTTCCGTCTCCATTCACGAGACAAGAAAGGCAGAACACAAGGGCGCACAGGGTTGAGATGAAAAGTGCGCGTAGCGAGCTCGTTGCGGCAGAAGCGAAAGCCGGAGCAGCGTGCTCGGTGCGAGAAGTAGACGGCGCTTCGCCTCCTTGGGTAGGAAAGCGCAGCTGGTCACGAAGGGCAGCCAGCGAAGCTTCAGAACAGCAGGCTGTTCTGCTCAGCGTACGAGCCTGAAGTGAGTGGCAAGGGCTAAGGGGACAGTTCCAAGGCATCTAGCTTTCCTGCTAGCAATGCCATTTCTACCCTGCTGTGGAAAACATTGTCCTTTGCCCTTATGCTCCGAGAGGCAGAGAGCAACTCGGCAGACGCAGTGCAGAGGGAAAGGACACCGCATCCGTGGGAGCGTGACGCCGCTTAGGCGGGCAAAGCAGAAAGGTGCCGCCCGGCACTGGCTTTGACTTCCTGAGCATCCTTGCTAGGACAGCAGCTGCCGAAAGCTGGCAACTAGGCTGCCAGAGTGCAGAATGTAGGCGGTGCGGCACGCCTGCTTGCCGAAAGCCAGTATCAGCGAGACAGCGTGCTAGGCTCTGTTTCACAGCTCCTTGGAGAACACGCACTGGAAGAATGCCCTCTCTGTTCCGCAAAAGCTCTGCCACAGTGAAGGTGGAAGAAGCAGCCTGTGGCCACGGGCAGAGCTGGTCAACAGCTGCGCCTAATTTTCCCAAGCTGCGAGAGCATTCTCGGCTGAGTTCTGCTTTGACAGAGCTATTGCTGAACTTTTGCAGTCCCGGAAGCTGCTGAAACCAAGGCTGTGTTCTGCCTCTTCATTCTTGGCTTTCTGTGCTCCAGCGAGTTGTGAAGCTCGGACACGGCATTCAGCTTTGCCGCCTCTCTGCACGGAAAGCACTAGACAGAACTAGTGTGCTTCGTGCATGCTCTCTCCTCGCTTTTATGGTCACTGCTCTGCTTTTTGCTTGGCAGCGTTCAAAGGGTCCACGGCATACCTCTTGCACAGCGAGAGGTGGCCGGCGAGGAATACTTGCTGGCTTAAGTCGTTCCATGCTCAAGGCATTCATCAGAGCAACACAATGTGGGAAAAGAGGAGGGAACATTGCAGGACAAATTTCTATGCTGGAACATTCTTGTCTGCGAGACAGCTCTCCGCAGCGCTAGCATTTGGCCAGGCTGAAATCAGCGCCGCGGTAAGCCAATCTGACAAGCGGAGTGCAACGAGCGCGGCGATATGGGGCCACTTGGCAGGTGGCCGAATAAAGACGGCTGCCCCGTGAATGTGGTGCCAGAAGGCAAGTTTCAGCAGGGCGTTCCGGGCGAGCTTAATGTGTAGCCGCAGTTGTTCTAGGCGAGTTGTAGCCGAGAAGCTTTCCGTCTCCATTCACGAGACAAGAAAGGCAGAACGCAAGGGCGCACAGGGTTGAGAAGAAAAGTGCGCGTAGCGAGCTCGTTGCGGCAGAAGCGAAAGCCAGGAGCAGCGTGCTCGGTGCGAGAAGTAGACGGCGCTTCGCCTCCTTGGGTAGGAAAGCGCAGCTGGTCACGAACGGCAGCCAGCGAAGCTTCAGAACAGCACGCTGTTCTGCTCAGCGTACGAGCCTGAAGTGAGTGGCAAGGGCTAAGGGGACAGTTCCAAGGCATCTAGCTTTCCTGCTAGCAATGCCATTTCTACCCTGTTGTGGAAAACATTGTCCTTTGCCCTTATGCTCCGAGAGGCAGAGAGCAACTCGGCAGACGCAGTGCAGAGGGAAAGCACACCGCATCCGTGGGAGCGTGACGCCGCTTAGGCGGGCAAAGCAGAAAGGTGCCGCCCGGCACTGGCTTTGACTTCCTGAGCATCCTTGCTAGGACAGCAGCTGCCGAAAGCTGGCAACTAGGCTGCCAGAGTGCAGAATGTAGGCGGTGCGGCACGCCTGCTTGCCGAAAGCCAGTATCAGCGAGACAGCGTGCTAGGCTCTGTTTCACAGCTCCTTGGAGAACACGCACTGGAAGAATGCCCTCTCTGTTCCGCAAAAGCTCTGCCACAGTGAAGGTGGAAGAAGCAGCCTGTGGCCACGGGCAGAGCTGGTCAACAGCTGCGCCTAACTTTCCCAAGCTGCGAGAGCATTCTCGGCTGAGTTCTGCTTTGACAGAGCTATTGCTGAACTTTTGCAGTCCCGGAAGCTGCTGAAACCAAGGCTGTGTTCTGCCTCTTCATTCTTGGCTTTCTGTGCTCCAGCGAGTTGTGAAGCTCGGACACGGCATTCAGCTTTGCCGCCTCTCTGCACGGAAAGCACTAGACAGAACTAGTGTGCTTCGTGCATGCTCTCTCCTCGCTTTTCTGGTCACTGCTCTGCTTTTTGCTTGGCAGCGTTCAAAGGGTCCACGGCATACATCTTGCACAGCGAGAGGTGGCCGGCGAGGAATACTTGCTGGCTTAAGTCGTTCCATGCTCAAGGCATTCATCAGAGCAACACAATGTGGGAAAAGAGGAGGGAACATTGCAGGACAAATTTCTATGCTGGAACATTCTTGTCTGCGAGACAGCTCTCCGCAGCGCTAGTATTTGGCCAGGCTGAAATCAGCGCCGCGGTAAGCCAATCTGACAAGCGGAGTGCAACGAGCGTGGCGATATGGGGCCACTTGGCAGGTGGCCGAAGAAAGACGGCTGCCCCGTGAATGTGGTGCCAGAAGGCAAGTTTCAGCAGGGCGTTCCGGGCGAGCTTAATGTGTAGCCGCAGTTGTTCTAGGCGAGTTGTAGCCGAGAAGCTTTCCGTCTCCATTCATGAGACAAGAAAGGCAGAACGCAAGGGCGCACAGGGTTGAGATGAAAAGAGCGCGTAGCGAGCTCGTTGCGGCAGAAGCGAAAGCCAGGAGCAGCGTGCTCGGTGCGAGAAGTAGACGGCGCTTCGCCTCCTTGGGTAGGAAAGCGCAGCTGGTCACGAAGGGCAGCCAGCGAAGCTTCAGAACAGCAGGCTGTTCTGCTCAGCATACGAGCCTGAAGTGAGTGGCAAGGGCTAAGGGGACAGTTCCAAGGCATCCAGCTTTCCTGCTAGCAATGCCATTTCTACCCTGCTGTGGAAAACATTCTCCTTTGCCCTTATGCTCCGAGAGGCAGAGAGCAACACGGCAGACGCAGTGCAGAGGGAAAGGACACCGTATCCGTGGGAGCGTGACGCTGCTTAGGCGGGCAAAGCAGAAAGGTGCCGCCCGGCACTGGCTTTGACTTCCTGAGCTTCCTTGCTCGGACAGCAGCTGCCGAAAGCTGGCAACTAGGCTGCCAGAGTGCAGAATGTAGGCGGTGCGGCACGCCTGCTTGCCGAAAGCCAGTATCAGCGAGACAGCGTGCTAGGCTCTGTTTCACAGCTCCTTGGAGAACACGCACTGGAAGAATGCCCTCTCTGTTCCGCAAAAGCTCTGCCACAGTGAAGGTGGAAGAAGCAGCCTGTGGCCACGGGCAGAGCTGGTCAACAGCTGCGCCTAACTTTCCCAAGCTGCGAGAGCATTCTCGGCCGAGTTCTGCTTTGACAGAGCTATTGCTGAACTTTTGCAGTCCCGGAAGCTGCTGAAACCAAGGCTGTGTTCTGCCTCTTCATTCTTGCCTTCCAGTGCTCCAGCGAGTTGTGAAGCTCGGACACGGCATTCAGCTTTGCCGCCTCTCTGCACGGAAAGCACTAGACAGAACTAGTGTGCTTCGTGCATGCTCTCTCCTCGCTTTTCTGGTCACTGCTCTGCTTTTTGCTTGGCAGCGTTCAAAGGGTCCACGGCATACATCTTGCACAGCGAGAGCTGGCCGGCGAGGAATACTTGCTGGCTTAAGTCGTTCCATGCTCAAGGCATTCATCAGAGCAACACAATGTGGGAAAAGAGGAGGGAACATTGCAGGACAAATTTCTATGCTGGAACATTCTTGTCTGCGAGACAGCTCTCCGCAGCGCTAGTATTTGGCCAGGCTGAAATCAGCGCCGCGGTAAGCCAATCTGACAAGCGGGGTGCAACGAGCGCGGCGATATGGGGCCACTTGGCAGGTGGCCGAAGAAAGACGGCTGCCCTGTGAATGTGGTGCCAGAAGGCAAGTTTCAGCAGGGCGTTCCGGGCGAGCTTAATGTGTAGCCGCAGTTGTTCTAGGCGAGTTGTAGCCGAGAAGCTTTCCGTCTCCATTCACGAGACAAGAAAGGCAGAACGCAAGGGCGCACAGGGTTGAGAAGAAAAGTGCGTGTAGCGAGCTCGTTGCGGCAGAAGCGAAAGCCAGGAGCAGCGTGCTCGGTGCGAGAAGTAGACGGCGCTTCGCCTCCTTGGGTAGGAAAGCGCAGCTGGTCACAAATGGCAGCCAGCGAAGCTTCAGAACAGCAGGCTGTTCTGCTCAGCATACGAGCCTGAAGTGAGTGGCAAGGGCTAAGGGGACAGTTCCAAGGCATCCAGCTTTCCTGCTAGCAATGCCATTTCTACCCTGCTGTGGAAAACATTCTCCTTTGCCCTTATGCTCCGAGAGGCAGAGAGCAACACGGCAGACGCAGTGCAGAGGGAAAGGACACCGTATCCATGGGAGCGTGACACTGCTTAGGTGGGCAAAGCAGAAAGGTGCCGCCCGGTACTGGCTTTGACTTCCTGAGCTTCCTTGCTCGGACAGCAGCTGCCGAAAGCTGGCAACTAGGCTGCCAGAGTGCAGAATGTAGGCGGTGCGGCACGCCTGCTTGCCGAAAGCCAGTATCAGCGAGACAGCGTGCTAGGCTCTGTTTCACAGCTCCTTGGAGAACACGCACTGGAAGAATGCCCTCTCTGTTCCGCAAAAGCTCTGCCACAGTGAAGGTGGAAGAAGCAGCCTGTGGCCACGGGCAGAGCTGGTCAACAGCTGCGCCTAACTTTCCCAAGCTGCGAGAGCATTCTCGGCTGAGTTCTGCTTTGACAGAGCTATTGCTGAACTTTTGCAGTCCCGGAAGCTGCTGAAACCAAGGCTGTGTTCTGCCTCTTCATTCTTGCCTTCCAGTGCTCCAGCGAGTTGTGAAGCTCGGACACGGCATTCAGCTTTGCCGCCTCTCTGCACGGAAAGCACTAGACAGAACTAGTGTGCTTCGTGCATGCTCTCTCCTCGCTTTTCTGGTCACTGCGCTGCTTTTTGCTTGGCAGCGTTCAAAGGGTCCACGGCATACATCTTGCACAGCGAGAGGTGGCCGGCGAGGAATACTTGCTGGCTTAAGTCGTTCCATGCTCAAGGCATTCATCAGAGCAACACAATGTGGGAAAAGAGGAGGGAACATTGCAGGACAAATTTCTATGCTGGAACATTCTTGTCTGCGAGACAGCTCTCCGCAGCGCTAGTATTTGGCCAGGCTGAAATCAGCGCCGCGGTAAGCCAATCTGACAAGCGGAGTGCAACGAGCGCGGCGATATGGGGCCACTTGGCAGGTGGCCGAAGAAAGACGGCTGCCCCGTGAATGTGGTGCCAGAAGGCAAGTTTCAGCAGGGCGTTCCGGGCGAGCTTAATGTGTAGCCGCAGTTGTTCTAGGCGAGTTGTAGCCGAGAAGCTTTCCGTCTCCATTCACGAGACAAGAAAGGCAGAACGCAAGGGCGCACAGGGTTGAGAAGAAAAGTGCGCGTAGCGAGCTCGTTGCGGCAGAAGCGAAAGCCAGGAGCAGCGTGCTCGGTGCGAGAAGTAGACGGCGCTTCGCCTCCTTGGGTAGGAAAGCGCAGCTGGTCACGAAGGGCAGCCAGCGAAGCTTCAGAACAGCAGGCTGTTCTGCTCAGCATACGAGCCTGAAGTGAGTGGCAAGGGCTAAGGGGACAGTTCCAAGGCATCCAGCTTTCCTGCTAGCAATGCCATTTCTACCCTGCTGTGGAAAACATTCTCCTTTGCCCTTATGCTCCGAGAGGCAGAGAGCAACACGGCAGACGCAGTGCAGAGGGAAAGGACACCGTATCCGTGGGAGCGTGACGCTGCTTAGGCGGGCAAAGCAGAAAGGTGCCGCCCGGCACTGGCTTTGACTTCCTGAGCTTCCTTGCTCGGACAGCAGCTGCCGAAAGCTGGCAACTAGGCTGCCAGAGTGCAGAATGTAGGCGGTGCGGCACGCCTGCTTGCCGAAAGCCAGTATCAGCGAGACAGCGTGCTAGGCTCTGTTTCACAGCTCCTTGGAGAACACGCACTGGAAGAATGCCCTCTCTGTTCCGCAAAAGCTCTGCCACAGTGAAGGTGGAAGAAGCAGCCTGTGGCCACGGGCAGAGCTGGTCAACAGCTGCGCCTAACTTTCCCAAGCTGCGAGAGCATTCTCGGCTGAGTTCTGCTTTGACAGAGCTATTGCTGAACTTTTGCAGTCCCGGAAGCTGCTGAAACCAAGGCTGTGTTCTGCCTCTTCATTCTTGCCTTCCAGTGCTCCAGCGAGTTGTGAAGCTCGGACACGGCATTCAGCTTTGCCGCCTCTCTGCACGGAAAGCACTAGACAGAACTAGTGTGCTTCGTGCATGCTCTCTCCTCGCTTTTCTGGTCACTGCTCTGCTTTTTGCTTGGCAGCGTTCAAAGGGTCCACGGCATACATCTTGCACAGCGAGAGGTGGCCGGCGAGGAATACTTGCTGGCTTAAGTCGTTCCATGCTCAAGGCATTCATCAGAGCAACACAATGTGGGAAAAGAGGAGGGAACATTGCAGGACAAATTTCTATGCTGGAACATTCTTGTCTGCGAGACAGCTCTCCGCAGCGCTAGTATTTGGCCAGGCTGAAATCAGCGCCGCGGTAAGCCAATCTGACAAGCGGAGTGCAACGAGCGCGGCGATATGGGGCCACTTGGCAGGTGGCCGAAGAAAGACGGCTGCCCCGTGAATGTGGTGCCAGAAGGCAAGTTTCAGCAGGGCGTTCCGGGCGAGCTTAATGTGTAGCCGCAGTTGTTCTAGGCGAGTTGTAGCCGAGAAGCTTTCCGTCTCCATTCACGAGACAAGAAAGGCAGAACGCAAGGGCGCACAGGGTTGAGAAGAAAAGTGCGCGTAGCGAGCTCGTTGCGGCAGAAGCGAAAGTCAGGAGCAGCGTGCTCGGTGCGAGAAGTAGACGGCGCTTCGCCTCCTTGGGTAGTAAAGTGCAGCTGGTCACGAAGGGCAGCCAGCGAAGCTTCAGAACAGCAGGCTGTTCTGCTCAGCGTACAAGCCTGAAGTGAGTGGCAAGGGCTAAGGGGACAGTTCCAAGGCATCTAGCTTTCCTGCTAGCAATGCCATTTCTACCCTGCTGTGGAAAACATTGTCCTTTGCCCTTATGCTCGGAGAGGCAGAGAGCAACTCAGCAGACGCAGTGCAGAGGGAAAGGACACCGTATCCGTGGGAGCGTGACGCCGCTTAGGTGGGCAAAGCAGAAAGGTGCCGCCCGGCACTGGCTTTGACTTCCTGAACTTCCTTGCTAGGACAGCAGCTGCCGAAAGCTGGCAACTAGGCTGCCAGAGTGCAGAATGTAGGCGGTGCGGCACGCCTGCTTGCCGAAAGCCAGTATCAGCGAGACAGCGTGCTAGGCTCTGTTTCACAGCTCCTTGGAGAACACGCACTGGAAGAATGCCCTCTCTGTTCCGCAAAAGCTCTGCCACAGTGAAGGTGGAAGAAGCAGCCTGTGGCCACGGGCAGAGCTGGTCAACAGCTGCGCCTAACTTTCCCAAGCTGCGAGAGCATTCTCAGCCAAGTTCTGCTTTGACAGAGCTATTGCTGAACTTTTGCAGTCCCGGAAGCTGCTGAAACCAAGGCTGTGTTCTGCCTCTTCATTCTTGCCTTCCAGTGCTCCAGCGAGTTGTGAAGCTCGGACACGGCATTCAGCTTTGCCGCCTCTCTGCACGGAAAGCACTAGACAGAACTAGTGTGCTTCGTGCATGCTCTCTCCTCGCTTTTCTGGTCACTGCGCTGCTTTTTGCTTGGCAGCGTTCAAAGGGTCCACGGCATACATCTTGCACAGCGAGAGGTGGCCGGCGAGGAATACTTGCTGGCTTAAGTCGTTCCATGCTCAAGGCATTCATCAGAGCAACACAATGTGGGAAAAGAGGAGGGAACATTGCAGGACAAATTTCTATGCTGGAACATTATTGTCTGCGAGACAGCTCTCCGCAGCGCTAGTATTTGGCCAGGCTGAAATCAGCGCCGCGGTAAGCCAATCTGACAAGCGGAGTGCAACGAGCGTGGCGATATGGGGCCACTTGGCAGGTGGCCGAAGAAAGACGGCTGCCCCGTGAATGTGGTGCCAGAAGGCAAGTTTCAGCAGGGCGTTCCAGGCGAGCTTAATGTGTAGCCGCAGTTGTTCTAGGCGAGTTGTAGCCGAGAAGCTTTCCGTCTCCATTCACGAGACAAGAAAGGCAGAACACAAGGGCGCACAGGGTTGAGATGAAAAGTGCGCGTAGCGAGCTCGTTGCGGCAGAAGCGAAAGCCAGGAGCAGCGTGCTCGGTGCGAGAAGTAGACGGCGCTTCGCCTCCTTGGGTAGGAAAGCGCAGCTGGTCACGAAGGGCAGCCAGCGAAGCTTCAGAACAGCAGGCTGTTCTGCTCAGCGTACGAGCCTGAAGTGAGTGGCAAGGACTAAGGGGACAGTTCCAAGGCATCTAGCTTTCCTGCTAGCAATGCCATTTCTACCCTGCTGTGGAAAACATTGTCCTTTGCCCTTATGCTCCGAGAGGCAGAGAGCAACTCGGCAGACGCAGTGCAGAGGGAAAGGACACCGCATCCGTGGGAGCGTGACGCCGCTTAGGCGGGCAAAGCAGAAAGGTGCCGCCCGGCACTGGCTTTGACTTCCTGAGCATCCTTGCTAGGACAGCAGCTGCCGAAAGCTGGCAACTAGGCTGCCAGAGTGCAGAATGTAGGCGGTGCGGCACGCCTGCTTGCCGAAAGCCAGTATCAGCGAGACAGCGTGCTAGGCTCTGTTTCACAGCTCCTTGGAGAACACGCACTGGAAGAATGCCCTCTCTGTTCCGCAAAAGCTCTGCCACAGTGAAGGTGGAAGAAGCAGCCTGTGGCCACGGGCAGAGCTGGTCAACAGCTGCGCCTAATTTTCCCAAGCTGCGAGAGCATTCTCGGCTGAGTTCTGCTTTGACAGAGCTATTGCTGAACTTTTGCAGTCCCGGAAGCTGCTGAAACCAAGGCTGTGTTCTGCCTCTTCATTCTTGGCTTTCTGTGCTCCAGCGAGTTGTGAAGCTCGGACACGGCATTCAGCTTTGCCGCCTCTCTGCACGGAAAGCACTAGACAGAACTAGTGTGCTTCGTGCATGCTCTCTCCTCGCTTTTATGGTCACTGCTCTGCTTTTTGCTTGGCAGCGTTCAAAGGGTCCACGGCATACATCTTGCACAGCGAGAGGTGGCCGGCGAGGAATACTTGCTGGCTTAAGTCGTTCCATGCTCAAGGCATTCATCAGAGCAACACAATGTGGGAAAAGAGGAGGGAACATTGCAGGACAAATTTCTATGCTGGAACATTCTTGTCTGCGAGACAGCTCTCCGCAGCGCTAGCATTTGGCCAGGCTGAAATCAGCGCCGCGGTAAGCCAATCTGACAAGCGGAGTGCAACGAGCGCGGCGATATGGGGCCACTTGGCAGGTGGCCGAATAAAGACGGCTGCCCCGTGAATGTGGTGCCAGAAGGCAAGTTTCAGCAGGGCGTTCCGGGCGAGCTTAATGTGTAGCCGCAGTTGTTCTAGGCGAGTTGTAGCCGAGAAGCTTTCCGTCTCCATTCACGAGACAAGAAAGGCAGAACGCAAGGGCGCACAGGGTTGAGAAGAAAAGTGCGCGTAGCGAGCTCGTTGCGGCAGAAGCGAAAGCCAGGAGCAGCGTGCTCGGTGCGAGAAGTAGACGGCGCTTCGCCTCCTTGGGTAGGAAAGCGCAACTGGTCACGAACGGCAGCCAGCGAAGCTTCAGAACAGCAGGCTGTTCTGCTCAGCGTACGAGCCTGAAGTGAGTGGCAAGGGCTAAGGGGACAGTTCCAAGGCATCTAGCTTTCCTGCTAGCAATGCCATTTCTACCCTGCTGTGGAAAACATTGTCCTTTGCCCTTATGCTCCGAGAGGCAGAGAGCAACTCGGCAGACGCAGTGCAGAGGGAAAGGACACCGTATCCGTGGGAGCGTGACGCCGCTTAGGCGGGCAAAGCAGAAAGGTGCCGCCCGGCACTGGCTTTGACTTCCTGAGCTTCCTTGCTAGGACAGCAGCTGCCGAAAGCTGGCAAATAGGCTGCCAGAGTGCAGAATGTAGGCGGTGAGGCACGCCTGCTTGCCGAAAGCCAGTATCAGCGAGACAGCGTGCTAGGCTCTGTTTCACAGCTCCTTGGAGAACACGCACTGGAAGAATGCCCTCTCTGTTCCGCAAAAGCTCTGCCACAGTGAAGGTGGAAGAAGCAGCCTGTGGCCACGGGCAGAGCTGGTCAACAGCTGCGCCTAACTTTCCCAAGCTGCGAGAGCATTCTCGGCTGATTTCTGCTTTGACAGAGCTATTGCTGAACTTTTGCAGTCCCGGAAGCTGCTGAAACCAAGGCTGTGTTCTGCCTCTTCATTCTTGCCTTCCAGTGCTCCAGCGAGTTGTGAAGCTCGGACATGGCATTCAGCTTTGCCGCCTCTCTGCACGGAAAGCACTAGACAGAACTAGTGTGCTTCGTGCATGCTCTCTCCTCGCTTTTATGGTCACTGCTCTGCTTTTTGCTTGGCAGCGTTCAAAGGGTCCACGGCATACATCTTGCACAGCGAGAGGTGGCCGGCGAGGAATACTTGCTGGCTTAAGTCGTTCCATGCTCAAGGCATTCATCAGAGCAACACAATGTGGGAAAAGAGGAGGGAACATTGCAGGACAAATTTCTATGCTGGAACATTCTTGTCTGCGAGACAGCTCTCCGCAGCGCTAGTATTTGGCCAGGCTGAAATCAGCGCCGCGGTAAGCCAATCTGACAAGCGGGGTGCAACGAGCGCGGCGATATGGGGCCACTTGGCAGGTGGCCGAAGAAAGACGGCTGCCCCGTGAATGTGGTGCCAGAAGGCAAGTTTCAGCAGGGCGTTCCGGGCGAGCTTAATGTGTAGCCGCAGTTGTTCTAGGCGAGTTGTAGCCGAGAAGCTTTCCGTCTCCATTCACGAGACAAGAAAGGCAGAACACAAGGGCGCACAGGGTTGAGATGAAAAGTGCGCGTAGCGAGCTCGTTGCGGCAGAAGCGAAAGCCAGGAGCAGCGTGCTCGGTGCGAGAAGTAGACGGCGCTTCGCCTCCTTGGGTAGGAAAGCGCAGCTCGTCACGAAGGGCAGCCAGCGAAGCTTCAGAACAGCAGGCTGTTCTGCTCAGCGTACGAGCCTGAAGTGAGTGGCAAGGGCTAAGGGGACAGTTCCAAGGCATCTAGCTTTCCTGCTAGCAATGCCATTTCTACCCTGCTGTGGAAAACATTGTCCTTTGCCCTTATGCTCCGAGAGGCAGAGAGCAACTCGGCAGACGCAGTGCAGAGGGAAAGGACACCGCATCCGTGGGAGCGTGACGCCGCTTAGGCGGGCAAAGCAGAAAGGTGCCGCCCGGCACTGGCTTTGACTTCCTGAGCTTCCTTGCTAGGACAGCAGCTGCCGAAAGCTGGCAACTAGGCTGCCAGAGTGCAGAATGTAGGCGGTGCGGCACGCCTGCTTGCCGGAAGCCAGTATCAGCGAGACAGCGTGCTAGGCTCTGTTTCACAGCTCCTTGGAGAACACGCACTGGAAGAATGCCCTCTCTGTTCCGCAAAAGCTCTGCCACAGTGAAGGTGGAAGAAGCAGCCTGTGGCCACGGGCAGAGCTGGTCAACAGCTGCGCCTAACTTTCCCAAGCTGCGAGAGCATTCTCGGCTGAGTTCTGCTTTGACAGAGCTATTGCTGAACTTTTGCAGTCCCGGAAGCTGCTGAAACCAAGGCTGTGTTCTGCCTCTTCATTCTTGGCTTTCTGTGCTCCAGCGAGTTGTGAAGCTCGGACACGGCATTCAGCTTTGCCGCCTCTCTGCACGGAAAGCACTAGACAGAACTAGTGTGCTTCGTGCATGCTCTCTCCTCGCTTTTATGGTCACTGCTCTGCTTTTTGCTTGGCAGCGTTCAAAGGGTCCACGGCATACATCTGGCACAGCGAGAGGTGGCCGGCGAGGAATACTTGCTGGCTTAAGTCGTTCCATGCTCAAGGCATTCATCAGAGCAACACAATGTGGGAAAAGAGGAGGGAACATTGCAGGACAAATTTCTATGCTGGAACATTATTGTCTGCGAGACAGCTCTCCGGAGCGCTAGTATTTGGCCAGGCTGAAATCAGCGCCGCGGTAAGCCAGTCTGACAAGCGGAGTGCAACGAGCGCGGCGATATGGGGCCACTTGGCAGGTGGCCGAAGAAAGACGGCTGCCCCGTGAATGTGGTGCCAGAAGGCAAGTTTCAGCAGGGCGTTCCGGGCGAGCTTAATGTGTAGCCGCAGTTGTTCTAGGCGAGTTGTAGCCGAGAAGCTTTCCGTCTCCATTCATGAGACAAGAAAGGCAGAACGCAAGGGCGCACAGGGTTGAGATGAAAAGAGCGCGTAGCGAGCTCGTTGCGGCAGAAGCGAAAGCCAGGAGCAGCGTGCTCGGTGCGAGAAGTAGACGGCGCTTCGCCTCCTTGGGTAGGAAAGCGCAGCTGGTCACGAAGGGCAGCCAGCGAAGCTTCAGAACAGCAGGCTGTTCTGCTCAGCATACGAGCCTGAAGTGAGTGGCAAGGGCTAAGGGGACAGTTCCAAGGCATCCAGCTTTCCTGCTAGCAATGCCATTTCTACCCTGCTGTGGAAAACATTCTCCTTTGCCCTTATGCTCCGAGAGGCAGAGAGCAACACGGCAGACGCAGTGCAGAGGGAAAGGACACCGTATCCGTGGGAGCGTGACGCTGCTTAGGCGGGCAAAGCAGAAAGGTGCCGCCCGGCACTGGCTTTGACTTCCTGAGCTTCCTTGCTCGGACAGCAGCTGCCGAAAGCTGGCAACTAGGCTGCCAGAGTGCAGAATGTAGGCGGTGCGGCACGCCTGCTTGCCGAAAGCCAGTATCAGCGAGACAGCGTGCTAGGCTCTGTTTCACAGCTCCTTGGAGAACACGCACTGGAAGAATGCCCTCTCTGTTCCGCAAAAGCTCTGCCACAGTGAAGGTGGAAGAAGCAGCCTGTGGCCACGGGCAGAGCTGGTCAACAGCTGCGCCTAACTTTCCCAAGCTGCGAGAGCATTCTCGGCCGAGTTCTGCTTTGACAGAGCTATTGCTGAACTTTTGCAGTCCCGGAAGCTGCTGAAACCAAGGCTGTGTTCTGCCTCTTCATTCTTGCCTTCCAGTGCTCCAGCGAGTTGTGAAGCTCGGACACGGCATTCAGCTTTGCCGCCTCTCTGCACGGAAAGCACTAGACAGAACTAGTGTGCTTCGTGCATGCTCTCTCCTCGCTTTTCTGGTCACTGCTCTGCTTTTTGCTTGGCAGCGTTCAAAGGGTCCACGGCATACATCTTGCACAGCGAGAGCTGGCCGGCGAGGAATACTTGCTGGCTTAAGTCGTTCCATGCTCAAGGCATTCATCAGAGCAACACAATGTGGGAAAAGAGGAGGGAACATTGCAGGACAAATTTCTATGCTGGAACATTCTTGTCTGCGAGACAGCTCTCCGCAGCGCTAGTATTTGGCCAGGCTGAAATCAGCGCCGCGGTAAGCCAATCTGACAAGCGGGGTGCAACGAGCGCGGCGATATGGGGCCACTTGGCAGGTGGCCGAAGAAAGACGGCTGCCCTGTGAATGTGGTGCCAGAAGGCAAGTTTCAGCAGGGCGTTCCGGGCGAGCTTAATGTGTAGCCGCAGTTGTTCTAGGCGAGTTGTAGCCGAGAAGCTTTCCGTCTCCATTCACGAGACAAGAAAGGCAGAACGCAAGGGCGCACAGGGTTGAGAAGAAAAGTGCGTGTAGCGAGCTCGTTGCGGCAGAAGCGAAAGCCAGGAGCAGCGTGCTCGGTGCGAGAAGTAGACGGCGCTTCGCCTCCTTGGGTAGGAAAGCGCAGCTGGTCACAAATGGCAGCCAGCGAAGCTTCAGAACAGCAGGCTGTTCTGCTCAGCATACGAGCCTGAAGTGAGTGGCAAGGGCTAAGGGGACAGTTCCAAGGCATCCAGCTTTCCTGCTAGCAATGCCATTTCTACCCTGCTGTGGAAAACATTCTCCTTTGCCCTTATGCTCCGAGAGGCAGAGAGCAACACGGCAGACGCAGTGCAGAGGGAAAGGACACCGTATCCATGGGAGCGTGACACTGCTTAGGTGGGCAAAGCAGAAAGGTGCCGCCCGGTACTGGCTTTGACTTCCTGAGCTTCCTTGCTCGGACAGCAGCTGCCGAAAGCTGGCAACTAGGCTGCCAGAGTGCAGAATGTAGGCGGTGCGGCACGCCTGCTTGCCGAAAGCCAGTATCAGCGAGACAGCGTGCTAGGCTCTGTTTCACAGCTCCTTGGAGAACACGCACTGGAAGAATGCCCTCTCTGTTCCGCAAAAGCTCTGCCACAGTGAAGGTGGAAGAAGCAGCCTGTGGCCACGGGCAGAGCTGGTCAACAGCTGCGCCTAACTTTCCCAAGCTGCGAGAGCATTCTCGGCTGAGTTCTGCTTTGACAGAGCTATTGCTGAACTTTTGCAGTCCCGGAAGCTGCTGAAACCAAGGCTGTGTTCTGCCTCTTCATTCTTGCCTTCCAGTGCTCCAGCGAGTTGTGAAGCTCGGACACGGCATTCAGCTTTGCCGCCTCTCTGCACGGAAAGCACTAGACAGAACTAGTGTGCTTCGTGCATGCTCTCTCCTCGCTTTTCTGGTCACTGCGCTGCTTTTTGCTTGGCAGCGTTCAAAGGGTCCACGGCATACATCTTGCACAGCGAGAGCTGGCCGGCGAGGAATACTTGCTGGCTTAAGTCGTTCCATGCTCAAGGCATTCATCAGAGCAACACAATGTGGGAAAAGAGGAGGGAACATTGCAGGACAAATTTCTATGCTGGAACATTCTTGTCTGCGAGACAGCTCTCCGCAGCGCTAGTATTTGGCCAGGCTGAAATCAGCGCCGCGGTAAGCCAATCTGACAAGCGGAGTGCAACGAGCGCGGCGATATGGGGCCACTTGGCAGGTGGCCGAAGAAAGACGGCTGCCCCGTGAATGTGGTGCCAGAAGGCAAGTTTCAGCAGGGCGTTCCGGGCGAGCTTAATGTGTAGCCGCAGTTGTTCTAGGCGAGTTGTAGCCGAGAAGCTTTCCGTCTCCATTCACGAGACAAGAAAGGCAGAACGCAAGGGCGCACAGGGTTGAGAAGAAAAGTGCGCGTAGCGAGCTCGTTGCGGCAGAAGCGAAAGCCAGGAGCAGCGTGCTCGGTGCGAGAAGTAGACGGCGCTTCGCCTCCTTGGGTAGGAAAGCGCAGCTGGTCACGAAGGGCAGCCAGCGAAGCTTCAGAACAGCAGGCTGTTCTGCTCAGCATACGAGCCTGAAGTGAGTGGCAAGGGCTAAGGGGACAGTTCCAAGGCATCCAGCTTTCCTGCTAGCAATGCCATTTCTACCCTGCTGTGGAAAACATTCTCCTTTGCCCTTATGCTCCGAGAGGCAGAGAGCAACACGGCAGACGCAGTGCAGAGGGAAAGGACACCGTATCCGTGGGAGCGTGACGCTGCTTAGGCGGGCAAAGCAGAAAGGTGCCGCCCGGCACTGGCTTTGACTTCCTGAGCTTCCTTGCTCGGACAGCAGCTGCCGAAAGCTGGCAACTAGGCTGCCAGAGTGCAGAATGTAGGCGGTGCGGCACGCCTGCTTGCCGAAAGCCAGTATCAGCGAGACAGCGTGCTAGGCTCTGTTTCACAGCTCCTTGGAGAACACGCACTGGAAGAATGCCCTCTCTGTTCCGCAAAAGCTCTGCCACAGTGAAGGTGGAAGAAGCAGCCTGTGGCCACGGGCAGAGCTGGTCAACAGCTGCGCCTAACTTTCCCAAGCTGCGAGAGCATTCTCGGCTGAGTTCTGCTTTGACAGAGCTATTGCTGAACTTTTGCAGTCCCGGAAGCTGCTGAAACCAAGGCTGTGTTCTGCCTCTTCATTCTTGCCTTCCAGTGCTCCAGCGAGTTGTGAAGCTCGGACACGGCATTCAGCTTTGCCGCCTCTCTGCACGGAAAGCACTAGACAGAACTAGTGTGCTTCGTGCATGCTCTCTCCTCGCTTTTCTGGTCACTGCTCTGCTTTTTGCTTGGCAGCGTTCAAAGGGTCCACGGCATACATCTTGCACAGCGAGAGGTGGCCGGCGAGGAATACTTGCTGGCTTAAGTCGTTCCATGCTCAAGGCATTCATCAGAGCAACACAATGTGGGAAAAGAGGAGGGAACATTGCAGGACAAATTTCTATGCTGGAACATTCTTGTCTGCGAGACAGCTCTCCGCAGCGCTAGTATTTGGCCAGGCTGAAATCAGCGCCGCGGTAAGCCAATCTGACAAGCGGAGTGCAACGAGCGCGGCGATATGGGGCCACTTGGCAGGTGGCCGAAGAAAGACGGCTGCCCCGTGAATGTGGTGCCAGAAGGCAAGTTTCAGCAGGGCGTTCCGGGCGAGCTTAATGTGTAGCCGCAGTTGTTCTAGGCGAGTTGTAGCCGAGAAGCTTTCCGTCTCCATTCACGAGACAAGAAAGGCAGAACGCAAGGGCGCACAGGGTTGAGAAGAAAAGTGCGCGTAGCGAGCTCGTTGCGGCAGAAGCGAAAGTCAGGAGCAGCGTGCTCGGTGCGAGAAGTAGACGGCGCTTCGCCTCCTTGGGTAGTAAAGTGCAGCTGGTCACGAAGGGCAGCCAGCGAAGCTTCAGAACAGCAGGCTGTTCTGCTCAGCGTACAAGCCTGAAGTGAGTGGCAAGGGCTAAGGGGACAGTTCCAAGGCATCTAGCTTTCCTGCTAGCAATGCCATTTCTACCCTGCTGTGGAAAACATTGTCCTTTGCCCTTATGCTCGGAGAGGCAGAGAGCAACTCAGCAGACGCAGTGCAGAGGGAAAGGACACCGTATCCGTGGGAGCGTGACGCCGCTTAGGTGGGCAAAGCAGAAAGGTGCCGCCCGGCACTGGCTTTGACTTCCTGAACTTCCTTGCTAGGACAGCAGCTGCCGAAAGCTGGCAACTAGGCTGCCAGAGTGCAGAATGTAGGCGGTGCGGCACGCCTGCTTGCCGAAAGCCAGTATCAGCGAGACAGCGTGCTAGGCTCTGTTTCACAGCTCCTTGGAGAACACGCACTGGAAGAATGCCCTCTCTGTTCCGCAAAAGCTCTGCCACAGTGAAGGTGGAAGAAGCAGCCTGTGGCCACGGGCAGAGCTGGTCAACAGCTGCGCCTAACTTTCCCAAGCTGCGAGAGCATTCTCAGCCAAGTTCTGCTTTGACAGAGCTATTGCTGAACTTTTGCAGTCCCGGAAGCTGCTGAAACCAAGGCTGTGTTCTGCCTCTTCATTCTTGCCTTCCAGTGCTCCAGCGAGTTGTGAAGCTCGGACATGGCATTCAGCTTTGCCGCCTCTCTGCACGGAAAGCACTAGACAGAACTAGTGTGCTTCGTGCATGCTCTCTCCTCGCTTTTCTGGTCACTGCGCTGCTTTTTGCTTGGCAGCGTTCAAAGGGTCCACGGCATACATCTTGCACAGCGAGAGGTGGCCGGCGAGGAATACTTGCTGGCTTAAGTCGTTCCATGCTCAAGGCATTCATCAGAGCAACACAATGTGGGAAAAGAGGAGGGAACATTGCAGGACAAATTTCTATGCTGGAACATTATTGTCTGCGAGACAGCTCTCCGCAGCGCTAGTATTTGGCCAGGCTGAAATCAGCGCCGCGGTAAGCCAATCTGACAAGCGGAGTGCAACGAGCGTGGCGATATGGGGCCACTTGGCAGGTGGCCGAAGAAAGACGGCTGCCCCGTGAATGTGGTGCCAGAAGGCAAGTTTCAGCAGGGCGTTCCAGGCGAGCTTAATGTGTAGCCGCAGTTGTTCTAGGCGAGTTGTAGCCGAGAAGCTTTCCGTCTCCATTCACGAGACAAGAAAGGCAGAACACAAGGGCGCACAGGGTTGAGATGAAAAGTGCGCGTAGCGAGCTCGTTGCGGCAGAAGCGAAAGCCAGGAGCAGCGTGCTCGGTGCGAGAAGTAGACGGCGCTTCGCCTCCTTGGGTAGGAAAGCGCAGCTGGTCACGAAGGGCAGCCAGCGAAGCTTCAGAACAGCAGGCTGTTCTGCTCAGCGTACGAGCCTGAAGTGAGTGGCAAGGGCTAAGGGGACAGTTCCAAGGCATCTAGCTTTCCTGCTAGCAATGCCATTTCTACCCTGCTGTGGAAAACATTGTCCTTTGCCCTTATGCTCCGAGAGGCAGAGAGCAACTCGGCAGACGCAGTGCAGAGGGAAAGGACACCGCATCCGTGGGAGCGTGACGCCGCTTAGGCGGGCAAAGCAGAAAGGTGCCGCCCGGCACTGGCTTTGACTTCCTGAGCATCCTTGCTAGGACAGCAGCTGCCGAAAGCTGGCAACTAGGCTGCCAGAGTGCAGAATGTAGGCGGTGCGGCACGCCTGCTTGCCGAAAGCCAGTATCAGCGAGACAGCGTGCTAGGCTCTGTTTCACAGCTCCTTGGAGAACACGCACTGGAAGAATGCCCTCTCTGTTCCGCAAAAGCTCTGCCACAGTGAAGGTGGAAGAAGCAGCCTGTGGCCACGGGCAGAGCTGGTCAACAGCTGCGCCTAATTTTCCCAAGCTGCGAGAGCATTCTCGGCTGAGTTCTGCTTTGACAGAGCTATTGCTGAACTTTTGCAGTCCCGGAAGCTGCTGAAACCAAGGCTGTGTTCTGCCTCTTCATTCTTGGCTTTCTGTGCTCCAGCGAGTTGTGAAGCTCGGACACGGCATTCAGCTTTGCCGCCTCTCTGCACGGAAAGCACTAGACAGAACTAGTGTGCTTCGTGCATGCTCTCTCCTCGCTTTTATGGTCACTGCTCTGCTTTTTGCTTGGCAGCGTTCAAAGGGTCCACGGCATACATCTTGCACAGCGAGAGGTGGCCGGCGAGGAATACTTGCTGGCTTAAGTCGTTCCATGCTCAAGGCATTCATCAGAGCAACACAATGTGGGAAAAGAGGAGGGAACATTGCAGGACAAATTTCTATGCTGGAACATTCTTGTCTGCGAGACAGCTCTCCGCAGCGCTAGCATTTGGCCAGGCTGAAATCAGCGCCGCGGTAAGCCAATCTGACAAGCGGAGTGCAACGAGCGCGGCGATATGGGGCCACTTGGCAGGTGGCCGAATAAAGACGGCTGCCCCGTGAATGTGGTGCCAGAAGGCAAGTTTCAGCAGGGCGTTCCGGGCGAGCTTAATGTGTAGCCGCAGTTGTTCTAGGCGAGTTGTAGCCGAGAAGCTTTCCGTCTCCATTCACGAGACAAGAAAGGCAGAACGCAAGGGCGCACAGGGTTGAGAAGAAAAGTGCGCGTAGCGAGCTCGTTGCGGCAGAAGCGAAAGCCAGGAGCAGCGTGCTCGGTGCGAGAAGTAGACGGCGCTTCGCCTCCTTGGGTAGGAAAGCGCAACTGGTCACGAACGGCAGCCAGCGAAGCTTCAGAACAGCAGGCTGTTCTGCTCAGCGTACGAGCCTGAAGTGAGTGGCAAGGGCTAAGGGGACAGTTCCAAGGCATCTAGCTTTCCTGCTAGCAATGCCATTTCTACCCTGCTGTGGAAAACATTGTCCTTTGCCCTTATGCTCCGAGAGGCAGAGAGCAACTCGGCAGACGCAGTGCAGAGGGAAAGGACACCGTATCCGTGGGAGCGTGACGCCGCTTAGGCGGGCAAAGCAGAAAGGTGCCGCCCGGCACTGGCTTTGACTTCCTGAGCTTCCTTGCTAGGACAGCAGCTGCCGAAAGCTGGCAAATAGGCTGCCAGAGTGCAGAATGTAGGCGGTGAGGCACGCCTGCTTGCCGAAAGCCAGTATCAGCGAGACAGCGTGCTAGGCTCTGTTTCACAGCTCCTTGGAGAACACGCACTGGAAGAATGCCCTCTCTGTTCCGCAAAAGCTCTGCCACAGTGAAGGTGGAAGAAGCAGCCTGTGGCCACGGGCAGAGCTGGTCAACAGCTGCGCCTAACTTTCCCAAGCTGCGAGAGCATTCTCGGCTGATTTCTGCTTTGACAGAGCTATTGCTGAACTTTTGCAGTCCCGGAAGCTGCTGAAACCAAGGCTGTGTTCTGCCTCTTCATTCTTGCCTTCCAGTGCTCCAGCGA
Organism: Cinclus cinclus; assembly: GCF_963662255.1. Taxonomy (NCBI): domain Eukaryota; kingdom Metazoa; phylum Chordata; class Aves; order Passeriformes; family Cinclidae; genus Cinclus; species Cinclus cinclus. Next base: position 415,729 of record NW_026912135.1, read on the forward strand.
GTTGTGAAGCTCGGACATGGCATTCAGCTTTGCCGCCTCTCTGCACGGAAAGCACTAGACAGAACTAGTGTGCTTCGTGCATGCTCTCTCCTCGCTTTTATGGTCACTGCTCTGCTTTTTGCTTGGCAGCGTTCAAAGGGTCCACGGCATACATCTTGCACAGCGAGAGGTGGCCGGCGAGGAATACTTGCTGGCTTAAGTCGTTCCATGCTCAAGGCATTCATCAGAGCAACACAATGTGGGAAAAGAGGAGGGAACATTGCAGGACAAATTTCTATGCTGGAACATTCTTGTCTGCGAGACAGCTCTCCGCAGCGCTAGTATTTGGCCAGGCTGAAATCAGCGCCGCGGTAAGCCAATCTGACAAGCGGGGTGCAACGAGCGTGGCGATATGGGGCCACTTGGCAGGTGGCCGAAGAAAGACGGCTGCCCCGTGAATGTGGTGCCAGAAGGCAAGTTTCAGCAGGGCGTTCCGGGCGAGCTTAATGTGTAGCCGCAGTTGTTCTAGGCGAGTTGTAGCCGAGAAGCTTTCCGTCTCCATTCACGAGACAAGAAAGGCAGAACACAAGGGCGCACAGGGTTGAGATGAAAAGTGCGCGTAGCGAGCTCGTTGCGGCAGAAGCGAAAGCCAGGAGCAGCGTGCTCGGTGCGAGAAGTAGACGGCGCTTCGCCTCCTTGGGTAGGAAAGCGCAGCTCGTCACGAAGGGCAGCCAGCGAAGCTTCAGAACAGCAGGCTGTTCTGCTCAGCGTACGAGCCTGAAGTGAGTGGCAAGGGCTAAGGGGACAGTTCCAAGGCATCTAGCTTTCCTGCTAGCAATGCCATTTCTACCCTGCTGTGGAAAACATTGTCCTTTGCCCTTATGCTCCGAGAGGCAGAGAGCAACTCGGCAGACGCAGTGCAGAGGGAAAGGACACCGCATCCGTGGGAGCGTGACGCCGCTTAGGCGGGCAAAGCAGAAAGGTGCCGCCCGGCACTGGCTTTGACTTCCTGAGCTTCCTTGCTAGGACAGCAGCTGCCGAAAGCTGGCAACTAGGCTGCCAGAGTGCAGAATGTAGGCGGTGCGGCACGCCTGCTTGCCGGAAGCCAGTATCAGCGAGACAGCGTGCTAGGCTCTGTTTCACAGCTCCTTGGAGAACACGCACTGGAAGAATGCCCTCTCTGTTCCGCAAAAGCTCTGCCACAGTGAAGGTGGAAGAAGCAGCCTGTGGCCACGGGCAGAGCTGGTCAACAGCTGCGCCTAACTTTCCCAAGCTGCGAGAGCATTCTCGGCTGAGTTCTGCTTTGACAGAGCTATTGCTGAACTTTTGCAGTCCCGGAAGCTGCTGAAACCAAGGCTGTGTTCTGCCTCTTCATTCTTGGCTTTCTGTGCTCCAGCGAGTTGTGAAGCTCGGACACGGCATTCAGCTTTGCCGCCTCTCTGCACGGAAAGCACTAGACAGAACTAGTGTGCTTCGTGCATGCTCTCTCCTCGCTTTTATGGTCACTGCTCTGCTTTTTGCTTGGCAGCGTTCAAAGGGTCCACGGCATACATCTGGCACAGCGAGAGGTGGCCGGCGAGGAATACTTGCTGGCTTAAGTCGTTCCATGCTCAAGGCATTCATCAGAGCAACACAATGTGGGAAAAGAGGAGGGAACATTGCAGGACAAATTTCTATGCTGGAACATTATTGTCTGCGAGACAGCTCTCCGGAGCGCTAGTATTTGGCCAGGCTGAAATCAGCGCCGCGGTAAGCCAGTCTGACAAGCGGAGTGCAACGAGCGCGGCGATATGGGGCCACTTGGCAGGTGGCCGAAGAAAGACGGCTGCCCCGTGAATGTGGTGCCAGAAGGCAAGTTTCAGCAGGGCGTTCCGGGCGAGCTTAATGTGTAGCCGCAGTTGTTCTAGGCGAGTTGTAGCCGAGAAGCTTTCCGTCTCCATTCATGAGACAAGAAAGGCAGAACGCAAGGGCGCACAGGGTTGAGATGAAAAGAGCGCGTAGCGAGCTCGTTGCGGCAGAAGCGAAAGCCAGGAGCAGCGTGCTCGGTGCGAGAAGTAGACGGCGCTTCGCCTCCTTGGGTAGGAAAGCGCAGCTGGTCACGAAGGGCAGCCAGCGAAGCTTCAGAACAGCAGGCTGTTCTGCTCAGCATACGAGCCTGAAGTGAGTGGCAAGGGCTAAGGGGACAGTTCCAAGGCATCCAGCTTTCCTGCTAGCAATGCCATTTCTACCCTGCTGTGGAAAACATTGTCCTTTGCCCTTATGCTCCGAGAGGCAGAGAGCAACACGGCAGACGCAGTGCAGAGGGAAAGGACACCGTATCCGTGGGAGCGTGACGCTGCTTAGGCGGGCAAAGCAGAAAGGTGCCGCCCGGCACTGGCTTTGACTTCCTGAGCTTCCTTGCTCGGACAGCAGCTGCCGAAAGCTGGCAACTAGGCTGCCAGAGTGCAGAATGTAGGCGGTGCGGCACGCCTGCTTGCCGAAAGCCAGTATCAGCGAGACAGCGTGCTAGGCTCTGTTTCACAGCTCCTTGGAGAACACGCACTGGAAGAATGCCCTCTCTGTTCCGCAAAAGCTCTGCCACAGTGAAGGTGGAAGAAGCAGCCTGTGGCCACGGGCAGAGCTGGTCAACAGCTGCGCCTAACTTTCCCAAGCTGCGAGAGCATTCTCGGCTGAGTTCTGCTTTGACAGAGCTATTGCTGAACTTTTGCAGTCCCGGAAGCTGCTGAAACCAAGGCTGTGTTCTGCCTCTTCATTCTTGCCTTCCAGTGCTCCAGCGAGTTGTGAAGCTCGGACACGGCATTCAGCTTTGCCGCCTCTCTGCACGGAAAGCACTAGACAGAACTAGTGTGCTTCGTGCATGCTCTCTCCTCGCTTTTCTGGTCACTGCTCTGCTTTTTGCTTGGCAGCGTTCAAAGGGTCCACGGCATACATCTTGCACAGCGAGAGCTGGCCGGCGAGGAATACTTGCTGGCTTAAGTCGTTCCATGCTCAAGGCATTCATCAGAGCAACACAATGTGGGAAAAGAGGAGGGAACATTGCAGGACAAATTTCTATGCTGGAACATTCTTGTCTGCGAGACAGCTCTCCGCAGCGCTAGTATTTGGCCAGGCTGAAATCAGCGCCGCGGTAAGCCAATCTGACAAGCGGGGTGCAACGAGCGCGGCGATATGGGGCCACTTGGCAGGTGGCCGAAGAAAGATGGCTGCCCTGTGAATGTGGTGCCAGAAGGCAAGTTTCAGCAGGGCGTTCCGGGCGAGCTTAATGTGTAGCCGCAGTTGTTCTAGGCGAGTTGTAGCCGAGAAGCTTTCCGTCTCCATTCACGAGACAAGAAAGGCAGAACGCAAGGGCGCACAGGGTTGAGAAGAAAAGTGCGTGTAGCGAGCTCGTTGCGGCAGAAGCGAAAGCCAGGAGCAGCGTGCTCGGTGCGAGAAGTAGACGGCGCTTCGCCTCCTTGGGTAGGAAAGCGCAGCTGGTCACAAATGGCAGCCAGCGAAGCTTCAGAACAGCAGGCTGTTCTGCTCAGCATACGAGCCTGAAGTGAGTGGCAAGGGCTAAGGGGACAGTTCCAAGGCATCCAGCTTTCCTGCTAGCAATGCCATTTCTACCCTGCTGTGGAAAACATTCTCCTTTGCCCTTATGCTCCGAGAGGCAGAGAGCAACACGGCAGACGCAGTGCAGAGGGAAAGGACACCGTATCCATGGGAGCGTGACACTGCTTAGGTGGGCAAAGCAGAAAGGTGCCGCCCGGTACTGGCTTTGACTTCCTGAGCTTCCTTGCTCGGACAGCAGCTGCCGAAAGCTGGCAACTAGGCTGCCAGAGTGCAGAATGTAGGCGGTGCGGCACGCCTGCTTGCCGAAAGCCAGTATCAGCGAGACAGCGTGCTAGGCTCTGTTTCACAGCTCCTTGGAGAACACGCACTGGAAGAATGCCCTCTCTGTTCCGCAAAAGCTCTGCCACAGTGAAGGTGGAAGAAGCAGCCTGTGGCCACGGGCAGAGCTGGTCAACAGCTGCGCCAAACTTTCCCAAGCTGCGAGAGCATTCTCGGCTGAGTTCTGCTTTGACAGAGCTATTGCTGAACTTTTGCAGTCCCGGAAGCTGCTGAAACCAAGGCTGTGTTCTGCCTCTTCATTCTTGCCTTCCAGTGCTCCAGCGAGTTGTGAAGCTCGGACACGGCATTCAGCTTTGCCGCCTCTCTGCACGGAAAGCACTAGACAGAACTAGTGTGCTTCGTGCATGCTCTCTCCTCGCTTTTCTGGTCACTGCGCTGCTTTTTGCTTGGCAGCGTTCAAAGGGTCCACGGCATACATCTTGCACAGCGAGAGGTGGCCGGCGAGGAATACTTGCTGGCTTAAGTCGTTCCATGCTCAAGGCATTCATCAGAGCAACACAATGTGGGAAAAGAGGAGGGAACATTGCAGGACAAATTTCTATGCTGGAACATTCTTGTCTGCGAGACAGCTCTCCGCAGCGCTAGTATTTGGCCAGGCTGAAATCAGCGCCGCGGTAAGCCAATCTGACAAGCGGAGTGCAACGAGCGCGGCGATATGGGGCCACTTGGCAGGTGGCCGAAGAAAGACGGCTGCCCCGTGAATGTGGTGCCAGAAGGCAAGTTTCAGCAGGGCGTTCCGGGCGAGCTTAATGTGTAGCCGCAGTTGTTCTAGGCGAGTTGTAGCCGAGAAGCTTTCCGTCTCCATTCACGAGACAAGAAAGGCAGAACGCAAGGGCGCACAGGGTTGAGAAGAAAAGTGCGCGTAGCGAGCTCGTTGCGGCAGAAGCGAAAGCCAGGAGCAGCGTGCTCGGTGCGAGAAGTAGACGGCGCTTCGCCTCCTTGGGTAGGAAAGCGCAGCTGGTCACGAAGGGCAGCCAGCGAAGCTTCAGAACAGCAGGCTGTTCTGCTCAGCATACGAGCCTGAAGTGAGTGGCAAGGGCTAAGGGGACAGTTCCAAGGCATCCAGCTTTCCTGCTAGCAATGCCATTTCTACCCTGCTGTGGAAAACATTCTCCTTTGCCCTTATGCTCCGAGAGGCAGAGAGCAACACGGCAGACGCAGTGCAGAGGGAAAGGACACCGTATCCGTGGGAGCGTGACGCTGCTTAGGCGGGCAAAGCAGAAAGGTGCCGCCCGGCACTGGCTTTGACTTCCTGAGCTTCCTTGCTCGGACAGCAGCTGCCGAAAGCTGGCAACTAGGCTGCCAGAGTGCAGAATGTAGGCGGTGCGGCACGCCTGCTTGCCGAAAGCCAGTATCAGCGAGACAGCGTGCTAGGCTCTGTTTCACAGCTCCTTGGAGAACACGCACTGGAAGAATGCCCTCTCTGTTCCGCAAAAGCTCTGCCACAGTGAAGGTGGAAGAAGCAGCCTGTGGCCACGGGCAGAGCTGGTCAACAGCTGCGCCTAACTTTCCCAAGCTGCGAGAGCATTCTCGGCTGAGTTCTGCTTTGACAGAGCTATTGCTGAACTTTTGCAGTCCCGGAAGCTGCTGAAACCAAGGCTGTGTTCTGCCTCTTCATTCTTGCCTTCCAGTGCTCCAGCGAGTTGTGAAGCTCGGACACGGCATTCAGCTTTGCCGCCTCTCTGCACGGAAAGCACTAGACAGAACTAGTGTGCTTCGTGCATGCTCTCTCCTCGCTTTTCTGGTCACTGCTCTGCTTTTTGCTTGGCAGCGTTCAAAGGGTCCACGGCATACATCTTGCACAGCGAGAGGTGGCCGGCGAGGAATACTTGCTGGCTTAAGTCGTTCCATGCTCAAGGCATTCATCAGAGCAACACAATGTGGGAAAAGAGGAGGGAACATTGCAGGACAAATTTCTATGCTGGAACATTCTTGTCTGCGAGACAGCTCTCCGCAGCGCTAGTATTTGGCCAGGCTGAAATCAGCGCCGCGGTAAGCCAATCTGACAAGCGGAGTGCAACGAGCGCGGCGATATGGGGCCACTTGGCAGGTGGCCGAAGAAAGACGGCTGCCCCGTGAATGTGGTGCCAGAAGGCAAGTTTCAGCAGGGCGTTCCGGGCGAGCTTAATGTGTAGCCGCAGTTGTTCTAGGCGAGTTGTAGCCGAGAAGCTTTCCGTCTCCATTCACGAGACAAGAAAGGCAGAACGCAAGGGCGCACAGGGTTGAGAAGAAAAGTGCGCGTAGCGAGCTCGTTGCGGCAGAAGCGAAAGTCAGGAGCAGCGTGCTCGGTGCGAGAAGTAGACGGCGCTTCGCCTCCTTGGGTAGTAAAGTGCAGCTGGTCACGAAGGGCAGCCAGCGAAGCTTCAGAACAGCAGGCTGTTCTGCTCAGCGTACAAGCCTGAAGTGAGTGGCAAGGGCTAAGGGGACAGTTCCAAGGCATCTAGCTTTCCTGCTAGCAATGCCATTTCTACCCTGCTGTGGAAAACATTGTCCTTTGCCCTTATGCTCGGAGAGGCAGAGAGCAACTCAGCAGACGCAGTGCAGAGGGAAAGGACACCGTATCCGTGGGAGCGTGACGCCGCTTAGGTGGGCAAAGCAGAAAGGTGCCGCCCGGCACTGGCTTTGACTTCCTGAACTTCCTTGCTAGGACAGCAGCTGCCGAAAGCTGGCAACTAGGCTGCCAGAGTGCAGAATGTAGGCGGTGCGGCACGCCTGCTTGCCGAAAGCCAGTATCAGCGAGACAGCGTGCTAGGCTCTGTTTCACAGCTCCTTGGAGAACACGCACTGGAAGAATGCCCTCTCTGTTCCGCAAAAGCTCTGCCACAGTGAAGGTGGAAGAAGCAGCCTGTGGCCACGGGCAGAGCTGGTCAACAGCTGCGCCTAACTTTCCCAAGCTGCGAGAGCATTCTCAGCCAAGTTCTGCTTTGACAGAGCTATTGCTGAACTTTTGCAGTCCCGGAAGCTGCTGAAACCAAGGCTGTGTTCTGCCTCTTCATTCTTGCCTTCCAGTGCTCCAGCGAGTTGTGAAGCTCGGACATGGCATTCAGCTTTGCCGCCTCTCTGCACGGAAAGCACTAGACAGAACTAGTGTGCTTCGTGCATGCTCTCTCCTCGCTTTTCTGGTCACTGCGCTGCTTTTTGCTTGGCAGCGTTCAAAGGGTCCACGGCATACATCTTGCACAGCGAGAGGTGGCCGGCGAGGAATACTTGCTGGCTTAAGTCGTTCCATGCTCAAGGCATTCATCAGAGCAACACAATGTGGGAAAAGAGGAGGGAACATTGCAGGACAAATTTCTATGATGGAACATTATTGTCTGCGAGACAGCTCTCCGCAGCGCTAGTATTTGGCCAGGCTGAAATCAGCGCCGCGGTAAGCCAATCTGACAAGCGGAGTGCAACGAGCGTGGCGATATGGGGCCACTTGGCAGGTGGCCGAAGAAAGACGGCTGCCCCGTGAATGTGGTGCCAGAAGGCAAGTTTCAGCAGGGCGTTCCAGGCGAGCTTAATGTGTAGCCGCAGTTGTTCTAGGCGAGTTGTAGCCGAGAAGCTTTCCGTCTCCATTCACGAGACAAGAAAGGCAGAACACAAGGGCGCACAGGGTTGAGATGAAAAGTGCGCGTAGCGAGCTCGTTGCGGCAGAAGCGAAAGCCAGGAGCAGCGTGCTCGGTGCGAGAAGTAGACGGCGCTTCGCCTCCTTGGGTAGGAAAGCGCAGCTGGTCACGAAGGGCAGCCAGCGAAGCTTCAGAACAGCAGGCTGTTCTGCTCAGCGTACGAGCCTGAAGTGAGTGGCAAGGGCTAAGGGGACAGTTCCAAGGCATCTAGCTTTCCTGCTAGCAATGCCATTTCTACCCTGCTGTGGAAAACATTGTCCTTTGCCCTTATGCTCCGAGAGGCAGAGAGCAACTCGGCAGACGCAGTGCAGAGGGAAAGGACACCGCATCCGTGGGAGCGTGACGCCGCTTAGGCGGGCAAAGCAGAAAGGTGCCGCCCGGCACTGGCTTTGACTTCCTGAGCATCCTTGCTAGGACAGCAGCTGCCGAAAGCTGGCAACTAGGCTGCCAGAGTGCAGAATGTAGGCGGTGCGGCACGCCTGCTTGCCGAAAGCCAGTATCAGCGAGACAGCGTGCTAGGCTCTGTTTCACAGCTCCTTGGAGAACACGCACTGGAAGAATGCCCTCTCTGTTCCGCAAAAGCTCTGCCACAGTGAAGGTGGAAGAAGCAGCCTGTGGCCACGGGCAGAGCTGGTCAACAGCTGCGCCTAATTTTCCCAAGCTGCGAGAGCATTCTCGGCTGAGTTCTGCTTTGACAGAGCTATTGCTGAACTTTTGCAGTCCCGGAAGCTGCTGAAACCAAGGCTGTGTTCTGCCTCTTCATTCTTGGCTTTCTGTGCTCCAGCGAGTTGTGAAGCTCGGACACGGCATTCAGCTTTGCCGCCTCTCTGCACGGAAAGCACTAGACAGAACTAGTGTGCTTCGTGCATGCTCTCTCCTCGCTTTTATGGTCACTGCTCTGCTTTTTGCTTGGCAGCGTTCAAAGGGTCCACGGCATACATCTTGCACAGCGAGAGGTGGCCGGCGAGGAATACTTGCTGGCTTAAGTCGTTCCATGCTCAAGGCATTCATCAGAGCAACACAATGTGGGAAAAGAGGAGGGAACATTGCAGGACAAATTTCTATGCTGGAACATTCTTGTCTGCGAGACAGCTCTCCGCAGCGCTAGCATTTGGCCAGGCTGAAATCAGCGCCGCGGTAAGCCAATCTGACAAGCGGAGTGCAACGAGCGCGGCGATATGGGGCCACTTGGCAGGTGGCCGAAGAAAGACGGCTGCCCCGTGAATGTGGTGCCAGAAGGCAAGTTTCAGCAGGGCGTTCCGGGCGAGCTTAATGTGTAGCCGCAGTTGTTCTAGGCGAGTTGTAGCCGAGAAGCTTTCCGTCTCCATTCACGAGACAAGAAAGGCAGAACGCAAGGGCGCACAGGGTTGAGAAGAAAAGTGCGCGTAGCGAGCTCGTTGCGGCAGAAGCGAAAGCCAGGAGCAGCGTGCTCGGTGCGAGAAGTAGAAGGCGCTTCGCCTCCTTGGGTAGGAAAGCGCAGCTGGTCCCGAACGGCAGCCAGCGAAGCTTCAGAACAGCAGGCTGTTCTGCTCAGCGTACGAGCCTGAAGTGAGTGGCAAGGGCTAAGGGGACAGTTCCAAGGCATCTAGCTTTCCTGCTAGCAATGCCATTTCTACCCTGCTGTGGAAAACATTGTCCTTTGCCCTTATGCTCCGAGAGGCAGAGAGCAACTCGGCAGACGCAGTGCAGAGGGAAAGGACACCGCATCCGTGGGAGCGTGACGCCGCTTAGGCGGGCAAAGCAGAAAGGTGCCGCCCGGCACTGGCTTTGACTTCCTGAGCATCCTTGCTAGGACAGCAGCTGCCGAAAGCTGGCAACTAGGCTGCCAGAGTGCAGAATGTAGGCGGTGCGGCACGCCTGCTTGCCGAAAGCCAGTATCAGCGAGACAGCGTGCTAGGCTCTGTTTCACAGCTCCTTGGAGAACACGCACTGGAAGAATGCCCTATCTGTTCCGCAAAAGCTCTGCCACAGTGAAGGTGGAAGAAGCAGCCTGTGGCCACGGGCAGAGCTGGTCAACAGCTGCGCCTAATTTTCCCAAGCTGCGAGAGCATTCTCGGCTGAGTTCTGCTTTGACAGAGCTATTGCTGAACTTTTGCAGTCCTGGAAGCTGCTGAAACCAAGGCAGTGTTCTGCCTCTTCATTCTTGCCTTCCTGTGCTCCAGCGAGTTGTGAAGCTCGGACACGGCATTCAGCTTTGCCGCCTCTCTGCACGGAAAGCACTAGACAGAACTAGTGTGCTTCGTGCATGCTCTCTCCTCGCTTTTCTGGTCACTGCTCTGCTTTTTGCTTGGCAGCGTTCAAAGGGTCCACGGCATACATCTTGCACAGCGAGAGGTGGCCGGCGAGGAATACTTGCTGGCTTAAGTCGTTCCATGCTCAAGGCATTCATCAGAGCAACACAATGTGGGAAAAGAGGAGGGAACATTGCAGGACAAATTTCTATGCTGGAACATTCTTGTCTGCGAGACAGCTCTCCGCAGCGCTAGCATTTGGCCAGGCTGAAATCAGCGCCGCGGTAAGCCAATCTGACAAGCGGAGTGCAACGAGCGTGGCGATATGGGGCCACTTGGCAGGTGGCCGAAGAAAGACGGCTGCCCCGTGAATGTGGTGCCAGAAGGCAAGTTTCAGCAGGGCGTTCCGGGCGAGCTTAATGTGTAGCCGCAGTTGTTCTAGGCGAGTTGTAGCCGAGAAGCTTTCCGTCTCCATTCACGAGACAAGAAAGGCAGAACGCAAGGGCGCACAGGGTTGAGAAGAAAAGTGCGCGTAGCGAGCTCGTTGCGGCAGAAGCGAAAGCCAGGAGCAGCGTGCTCGGTGCGAGAAGTAGACGGCGCTTCGCCTCCTTGGGTAGGAAAGCGCAGCTGGTCACGAACGGCAGCCAGCGAAGCTTCAGAACAGCACGCTGTTCTGCTCAGCGTACAAGCCTGAAGTGAGTGGCAAGGGCTAAGGGGACAGTTCCAAGGCATCTAGCTTTCCTGCTAGCAATGCCATTTCTACCCTGCTGTGGAAAACATTGTCCTTTGCCCTTATGCTCCGAGAGGCAGAGAGCAACTCGGCAGACGCAGTGCAGAGGGAAAGCACACCGCATCCGTGGGAGCGTGACGCCGCTTAGGCGGGCAAAGCAGAAAGGTGCCGCCCGGCACTGGCTTTGACTTCCTGAGCATCCTTGCTAGGACAGCAGCTGCCGAAAGCTGGCAACTAGGCTGGCAGAGTGCAGAATGTAGGCGGTGCGGCACGCCTGCTTGCCGAAAGCCAGTATCAGCGAGACAGCGTGCTAGGCTCTGTTTCACAGCTCCTTGGAGAACACGCACTGGAAGAATGCCCTCTCTGTTCCGCAAAAGCTCTGCCACAGTGAAGGTGGAAGAAGCAGCCTGTGGCCACGGGCAGAGCTGGTCAACAGCTGCGCCTAATTTTCCCAAGCTGCGAGAGCATTCTCGGCTGAGTTCTGCTTTGACAGAGCTATTGCTGAACTTTTGCAGTCCCGGAAGCTGCTGAAACCAAGGCTGTGTTCTGCCTCTTCATTCTTGGCTTTCTGTGCTCCAGCGAGTTGTGAAGCTCGGACACGGCATTCAGCTTTGCCGCCTCTCTGCATGGAAAGCACTAGACAGAACTAGTGTGCTTCGTGCATGCTCTCTCCTCCCTTTTATGGTCACTGCTCTGCTTTTTGCTTGGCAGCGTTCAAAGGGTCCACGGCATACATCTTGCACAGCGAGAGGTGGCCGGCGAGGAATACTTGCTGGCTTAAGTCGTTCCATGCTCAAGGCATTCATCAGAGCAACACAATGTGGGAAAAGAGGAGGGAACATTGCAGGACAAATTTCTATGCTGGAACATTCTTGTCTGCGAGACAGCTCTCCGCAGCGCTAGTATTTGGCCAGGCTGAAATCAGCGCCGCGGTAAGCCAATCTGACAAGCGGAGTGCAACGAGCGTGGCGATATGGGGCCACTTGGCAGGTGGCCGAAGAAAGACGGCTGCCCCGTGAATGTGGTGCCAGAAGGCAAGTTTCAGCAGGGCGTTCCGGGCGAGCTTAATGTGTAGCCGCAGTTGTTCTAGGCGAGTTGTAGCCGAGAAGCTTTCCGTCTCCATTCACGAGACAAGAAAGGCAGAACGCAAGGGCGCACAGGGTTGAGAAGAAAAGTGCGCGTAGTGAGCTCGTTGCGGCAGAAGCGAAAGCCAGGAGCAGCGTGCTCGGTGCATGAAGTAGACGGCGCTTCGCCTCCTTGGGTAGGAAAGCGCAACTGGTCACGAACGGCAGCCAGCGAAGCTTCAGAACAGCAGGCTGTTCTGCTCAGCGTACGAGCCTGAAGTGAGTGGCAAGGGCTAAGGGGACAGTTCCAAGGCATCTAGCTTTCCTGCTAGCAATGCCATTTCTACCCTGCTGTGGAAAACATTGTCCTTTGCCCTTATGCTCCGAGAGGCAGAGAGCAACTCGGCAGACGCAGTGCAGAGGGAAAGGACACCGTATCCGTGGGAGCGTGACGCCGCTTAGGCGGGCAAAGCAGAAAGGTGCCGCCCGGCACTGGCTTTGACTTCCTGAGCTTCCTTGCTAGGACAGCAGCTGCCGAAAGCTGGCAAATAGGCTGCCAGAGTGCAGAATGTAGGCGGTGAGGCACGCCTGCTTGCCGAAAGCCAGTATCAGCGAGACAGCGTGCTAGGCTCTGTTTCACAGCTCCTTGGAGAACACGCACTGGAAGAATGCCCTCTCTGTTCCGCAAAAGCTCTGCCACAGTGAAGGTGGAAGAAGCAGCCTGTGGCCACGGGCAGAGCTGGTCAACAGCTGCGCCTAACTTTCCCAAGCTGCGAGAGCATTCTCGGCTGAGTTCTGCTTTGACAGAGCTATTGCTGAACTTTTGCAGTCCCGGAAGCTGCTGAAACCAAGGCTGTGTTCTGCCTCTTCATTCTTGCCTTCCAGTGCTCCAGCGAGTTGTGAAGCTCGGACATGGCATTCAGCTTTGCCGCCTCTCTGCAAGGAAAGCACTAGACAGAACTAGTGTGCTTCGTGCATGCTCTCTCCTCGCTTTTCTGGTCACTGCTCTGCTTTTTGCTTGGCAGCGTTCAAAGGGTCCACGGCATACATCTTGCACAGCGAGAGGTGGCCGGCGAGGAATACTTGCTGGCTTAAGTCGTTCCATGCTCAAGGCATTCATCAGAGCAACACAATGTGGGAAAAGAGGAGGGAACATTGCAGGACAAATTTCTATGCTGGAACATTATTGTCTGCGAGACAGCTCTCCGCAGCGCTAGTATTTGGCCAGGCTGAAATCAGCGCCGCGGTAAGCCAATCTGACAAGCGGAGTGCAACGAGCGCGGCGATATGGGGCCACTTGGCAGGTGGCCGAAGAAAGACGGCTGCCCCGTGAATGTGGTGCCAGAAGGCAAGTTTCAGCAGGGCGTTCCGGGCGAGCTTAATGTGTAGCCGCAGTTGTTCTAGGCAAGTTGTAGCCGAGAAGCTTTCCGTCTCCATTCACGAGACAAGAAAGGCAGAACGCAAGGGCGCACAGGGTTGAGAAGAAAAGTGCGCGTAGCGAGCTCGTTGCGGCAGAAGCGAAAGCCAGGAGCAGCGTGCTCGGTGCGAGAAGTAGACGGCGCTTCGCCTCCTTGGGTAGGAAAGCGCAGCTGGTCACGAACGGCAGCCAGCGAAGCTTCAGAACAGCACGCTGTTCTGCTCAGCGTACGAGCCTGAAGTGAGTGGCAAGGGCTAAGGGGACAGTTCCAAGGCATCTAGCTTTCCTGCTAGCAATGCCATTTCTACCCTGTTGTGGAAAACATTGTCCTTTGCCCTTATGCTCCGAGAGGCAGAGAGCAACTCGGCAGACGCAGTGCAGAGGGAAAGGACACCGTATCCGTGGGAGCGTGACGCCGCTTAGGCGGGCAAAGCAGAAAGGTGCCGCCCGGCACTGGCTTTGACTTCCTGAGCTTCCTTGCTAGGACAGCAGCTGCCGAAAGCTGGCAAATAGGCTGCCAGAGTGCAGAATGTAGGCGGTGAGGCACGCCTGCTTGCCGAAAGCCAGTATCAGCGAGACAGCGTGCTAGGCTCTGTTTCACAGCTCCTTGGAGAACACGCACTGGAAGAATGCCCTCTCTGTTCCGCAAAAGCTCTGCCACAGTGAAGGTGGAAGAAGCAGCCTGTGGCCACGGGCAGAGCTGGTCAACAGCTGCGCCTAACTTTCCCAAGCTGCGAGAGCATTCTCGGCTGAGTTCTGCTTTGACAGAGCTATTGCTGAACTTTTGCAGTCCCGGAAGCTGCTGAAACCAAGGCTGTGTTCTGCCTCTTCATTCTTGCCTTCCAGTGCTCCAGCGAGTTGTGAAGCTCGGACATGGCATTCAGCTTTGCCGCCTCTCTGCACGGAAAGCACTAGACAGAACTAGTGTGCTTCGTGCATGCTCTCTCCTCGCTTTTCTGGTCACTGCTCTGCTTTTTGCTTGGCAGCGTTCAAAGGGTCCACGGCATACATCTTGCACAGCGAGAGGTGGCCGGCGAGGAATACTTGCTGGCTTAAGTCGTTCCATGCTCAAGGCATTCATCAGAGCAACACAATGTGGGAAAAGAGGAGGGAACATTGCAGGACAAATTTCTATGCTGGAACATTCTTGTCTGCGAGACAGCTCTCCGCAGCTCTAGCATTTGGCCAGGCTGAAATCAGCGCCGCGGTAAGCCAATCTGACAAGCGGAGTGCAACGAGCGCGGCGATATGGGGCCACTTGGCAGGTGGCCGAAGAAAGACGGCTGCCCCGTGAATGTGGTGCCAGAAGGCAAGTTTCAGCAGGGCGTTCCGGGCGAGCTTAATGTGTAGCCGCAGTTGTTCTAGGCAAGTTGTAGCCGAGAAGCTTTCCGTCTCCATTCACGAGACAAGAAAGGCAGAACGCAAGGGCGCACAGGGTTGAGAAGAAAAGTGCGCGTAGCGAGCTCGTTGCGGCAGAAGCGAAAGCCAGGAGCAGCGTGCTCGGTGCGAGAAGTAGACGGCGCTTCGCCTCCTTGGGTAGGAAAGCGCAGCTGGTCACGAACGGCAGCCAGCGAAGCTTCAGAACAGCACGCTGTTCTGCTCAGCGTACGAGCCTGAAGTGAGTGGCAAGGGCTAAGGGGACAGTTCCAAGGCATCTAGCTTTCCTGCTAGCAATGCCATTTCTACCCTGTTGTGGAAAACATTGTCCTTTGCCCTTATGCTCCGAGAGGCAGAGAGCAACTCGGCAGACGCAGTGCAGAGGGAAAGGACACCGTATCCGTGGGAGCGTGACGCCGCTTAGGCGGGCAAAGCAGAAAGGTGCCGCCCGGCACTGGCTTTGACTTCCTGAGCTTCCTTGCTCGGACAGCAGCTGCCGAAAGCTGGCAACTAGGCTGCCAGAGTGCAGAATGTAGGCGGTGCGGCACGCCTGCTTGCCGAAAGCCAGTATCAGCGAGACAGCGTGCTAGGCTCTGTTTCACAGCTCCTTGGAGAACACGCACTGGAAGAATGCCCTCTCTGTTCCGCAAAAGCTCTGCCACAGTGAAGGTGGAAGAAGCAGCCTGTGGCCACGGGCAGAGCTGGTCAACAGCTGCGCCTAACTTTCCCAAGCTGCGAGAGCATTCTCGGCTGATTTCTGCTTTGACAGAGCTATTGCTGAACTTTTGCAGTCCCGGAAGCTGCTGAAACCAAGGCTGTGTTCTGCCTCTTCATTCTTGGCTTTCTGTGCTCCAGCGAGTTGTGAAGCTCGGACACGGCATTCAGCTTTGCCGCCTCTCTGCACGGAAAGCACTAGACAGAACTAGTGTGCTTCGTGCATGCTCTCTCCTCGCTTTTCTGGTCACTGCTCTGCTTTTTGCTTGGCAGCGTTCAAAGGGTCCACGGCATACATCTTGCACAGCGAGAGGTGGCCGGCGAGGAATACTTGCTGGCTTAAGTCGTTCCATGCTCAAGGCATTCATCAGAGCAACACAATGTGGGAAAAGAGGAGGGAACATTGCAGGACAAATTTCTATGCTGGAACATTCTTGTCTGCGAGACAGCTCTCCGCAGCGCTAGTATTTGGCCAGGCTGAAATCAGCGCCGCGGTAAGCCAATCTGACAAGCGGAGTGCAACGAGCGTGGCGATATGGGGCCACTTGGCAGGTGGCCGAAGAAAGACGGCTGCCCCGTGAATGTGGTGCCAGAAGGCAAGTTTCAGCAGGGCGTTCCGGGCGAGCTTAATGTGTAGCCGCAGTTGTTCTAGGCGAGTTGTAGCCGAGAAGCTTTCCGTCTCCATTCACGAGACAAGAAAGGCAGAACGCAAGGGCGCACAGGGTTGAGAAGAAAAGTGCGCGTAGCGAGCTCGTTGCGGCAGAAGCGAAAGCCAGGAGCAGCGTGCTCGGTGCATGAAGTAGACGGCGCTTCGCCTCCTTGGGTAGGAAAGCGCAACTGGTCACGAACGGCAGCCAGCGAAGCTTCAGAACAGCAGGCTGTTCTGCTCAGCGTACGAGCCTGAAGTGAGTGGCAAGGGCTAAGGGGACAGTTCCAAGGCATCTAGCTTTCCTGCTAGCAATGCCATTTCTACCCTGCTGTGGAAAACATTGTCCTTTGCCCTTATGCTCCGAGAGGCAGAGAGCAACTCGGCAGACGCAGTGCAGAGGGAAAGGACACCGTATCCGTGGGAGCGTGACGCCGCTTAGGCGGGCAAAGCAGAAAGGTGCCGCCCGGCACTGGCTTTGACTTCCTGAGCTTCCTTGCTCGGACAGCAGCTGCCGAAAGCTGGCAACTAGGCTGCCAGAGTGCAGAATGTAGGCGGTGCGGCACGCCTGCTTGCCGAAAGCCAGTATCAGCGAGACAGCGTGCTAGGCTCTGTTTCACAGCTCCTTGGAGAACACGCACTGGAAGAATGCCCTCTCTGTTCCGCAAAAGCTCTGCCACAGTGAAGGTGGAAGAAGCAGCCTGTGGCCACGGGCAGAGCTGGTCAACAGCTGCGCCTAACTTTCCCAAGCTGCGAGAGCATTCTCGGCTGATTTCTGCTTTGACAGAGCTATTGCTGAACTTTTGCAGTCCCGGAAGCTGCTGAAACCAAGGCTGTGTTCTGCCTCTTCATTCTTGGCTTTCTGTGCTCCAGCGAGTTGTGAAGCTCGGACACGGCATTCAGCTTTGCCGCCTCTCTGCACGGAAAGCACTAGACAGAACTAGTGTGCTTCGTGCATGCTCTCTCCTCGCTTTTATGGTCACTGCTCTGCTTTTTGCTTGGCAGCGTTCAAAGGGTCCACGGCATACATCTTGCACAGCGAGAGCTGGCCGGCGAGGAATACTTGCTGGCTTAAGTCGTTCCATGCTCAAGGCATTCATCAGAGCAACACAATGTGGGAAAAGAGGAGGGAACATTGCAGGACAAATTTCTATGCTGGAACATTCTTGTCTGCGAGACAGCTCTCCGCAGCGCTAGCATTTGGCCAGGCTGAAATCAGCGCCGCGGTAAGCCAATCTGACAAGCGGAGTGCAACGAGCGTGGCGATATGGGGCCACTTGGCAGGTTGCCGAAGAAAGACGGCTGCCCCGTGAATGTGGTGCCAGAAGGCAAGTTTCAGCAGGGCGTTCCGGGCGAGCTTAATGTGTAGCCGCAGTTGTTCTAGGCGAGTTGTAGCCGAGAAGCTTTCCGTCTCCATTCACGAGACAAGAAAGGCAGAACGCAAGGGCGCACAGGGTTGAGAAGAAAAGTGCACGTAGGGAGCTCGTTGCGGCAGAAGCGAAAGCCAGGAGCAGCGTGCTCGGTGCGATAAGTAGACGGCGCTTCGCCTCCTTGGGTAGGAAAGCGCAGCTGGTCACGAAGGGCAGCCAGCGAAGCTTCAGAACAGCAGGCTGTTCTGCTCAGCGTACGAGCCTGAAGTGAGTGGCAAGGGCTAAGGGGACAGTTCCAAGGCATCTAGCTTTCCTGCTAGCAATGCCATTTCTACCCTGCTGTGGAAAACATTGTCCTTTGCCCTTATGCTCCGAGAGGCAGAGAGCAACTCGGCAGACGCAGTGCAGAGGGAAAGGACACCGTATCCGTGGGAGCGTGACGCCGCTTAGGCGGGCAAAGCAGAAAGGTGCCGCCCGGCACTGGCTTTGACTTCCTGAGCTTCCTTGCTCGGACAGCAGCTGCCGAAAGCTGGCAACTAGGCTGGCAGAGTGCAGAATGTAGGCGGTGCGGCACGCCTGCTTGCCGAAAGCCAGTATCAGCGAGACAGCGTGCTAGGCTCTGTTTCACAGCTCCTTGGAGAACACGCACTGGAAGAATGCCCTCTCTGCTCCGCAAAAGCTCTGCCACAGTGAAGGTGGAAGAAGCAGCCTGTGGCCACGGGCAGAGCTGGTCAACAGCTGCGCCTAACTTTCCCAAGCTGCGAGAGCATTCTCGGCTGATTTCTGCTTTGACAGAGCTATTGCTGAACTTTTGCAGTCCCGGAAGCTGCTGAAACCAAGGCTGTGTTCTGCCTCTTCATTCTTGGCTTTCTGTGCTCCAGCGAGTTGTGAAGCTCGGACACGGCATTCAGCTTTGCCGCCTCTCTGCACGGAAAGCACTAGACAGAACTAGTGTGCTTCGTGCATGCTCTCTCCTCGCTTTTATGGTCACTGCTCTGCTTTTTGCTTGGCAGCGTTCAAAGGGTCCACGGCATACATCTTGCACAGCGAGAGGTGGCCAGCAAGGAATACTTGCTGGCTTAAGTCGTTCCATGCTCAAGGCATTCATCAGAGCAACACAATGTGGCAAAAGAGGAGGGAACATTGCAGGACAAATTTCTATGCTGGAACATTCTTGTCTGCGAGACAGCTCTCCGCAGCGCTAGTATTTGGCCAGGCTGAAATCAGCGCCGCGGTAAGCCAATCTGACAAGCGGAGTGCAACGAGCGTGGCGATATGGGGCCACTTGGCAGGTGGCCGAAGAAAGACGGCTGCCCCGTGAATGTGGTGCCAGAAGGCAAGTTTCAGCAGGGCGTTCCGGGCGAGCTTAATGTGTAGCCGCAGTTGTTCTAGGCGAGTTGTAGCCGAGAAGCTTTCCGTCTCCATTCACGAGACAAGAAAGGCAGAACGCAAGGGCGCACAGGGTTGAGAAGAAAAGTGCGCGTAGCGAGCTCGTTGCGGCAGAAGCGAAAGCCAGGAGCAGCGTGCTCGGTGCATGAAGTAGACGGCGCTTCGCCTCCTTGGGTAGGAAAGCGCAACTGGTCACGAACGGCAGCCAGCGAAGCTTCAGAACAGCAGGCTGTTCTGCTCAGCGTACGAGCCTGAAGTGAGTGGCAAGGGCTAAGGGGACAGTTCCAAGGCATCTAGCTTTCCTGCTAGCAATGCCATTTCTACCCTGCTGTGGAAAACATTGTCCTTTGCCCTTATGCTCCGAGAGGCAGAGAGCAACTCGGCAGACGCAGTGCAGAGGGAAAGGACACCGTATCCGTGGGAGCGTGACGCCGCTTAGGCGGGCAAAGCAGAAAGGTGCCGCCCGGCACTGGCTTTGACTTCCTGAGCTTCCTTGCTCGGACAGCAGCTGCCGAAAGCTGGCAACTAGGCTGCCAGAGTGCAGAATGTAGGCGGTGCGGCACGCCTGCTTGCCGAAAGCCAGTATCAGCGAGACAGCGTGCTAGGCTCTGTTTCACAGCTCCTTGGAGAACACGCACTGGAAGAATGCCCTCTCTGTTCCGCAAAAGCTCTGCCACAGTGAAGGTGGAAGAAGCAGCCTGTGGCCACGGGCAGAGCTGGTCAACAGCTGCGCCTAACTTTCCCAAGCTGCGAGAGCATTCTCGGCTGAGTTCTGCTTTGACAGAGCTATTGCTGAACTTTTGCAGTCCCGGAAGCTGCTGAAACCAAGGCTGTGTTCTGCCTCTTCATTCTTGCCTTCCAGTGCTCCAGCGAGTTGTGAAGCTCGGACACGGCATTCAGCTTTGCCGCCTCTCTGCACGGAAAGCACTAGACAGAACTAGTGTGCTTCGTGCATGCTCTCTCCTCGCTTTTATGGTCACTGCTCTGCTTTTTGCTTGGCAGCGTTCAAAGGGTCCACGGCATACATCTTGCACAGCGAGAGGTGGCCGCGAGGAATACTTGCTCGCTTAAGTCGTTCCATGCTCAAGGCATTCATCAGAGCAACACAATGTGGGAAAAGAGGAGGGAACATTGCAGGACAAATTTCTATGCTGGAACATTCTTGTCTGCGAGACAGCTCTCCGCAGCGCTAGCATTTGGCCAGGCTGAAATCAGCGCCGCGGTAAGCCAATCTGACAAGCGGAGTGCAACGAGCGTGGCGATATGGGGCCACTTGGCAGGTTGCCGAAGAAAGACGGCTGCCCCGTGAATGTGGTGCCAGAAGGCAAGTTTCAGCAGGGCGTTCCGGGCGAGCTTAATGTGTAGCCGCAGTTGTTCTAGGCGAGTTGTAGCCGAGAAGCTTTCCGTCTCCATTCACGAGACAAGAAAGGCAGAACGCAAGGGCGCACAGGGTTGAGAAGAAAAGTGCACGTAGGGAGCTCGTTGCGGCAGAAGCGAAAGCCAGGAGCAGCGTGCTCGGTGCGATAAGTAGACGGCGCTTCGCCTCCTTGGGTAGGAAAGCGCAGCTGGTCACGAAGGGCAGCCAGCGAAGCTTCAGAACAGCAGGCTGTTCTGCTCAGCGTACGAGCCTGAAGTGAGTGGCAAGGGCTAAGGGGACAGTTCCAAGGCATCTAGCTTTCCTGCTAGCAATGCCATTTCTACCCTGTTGTGGAAAACATTGTCCTTTGCCCTTATGCTCCGAGAGGCAGAGAGCACCTCGGCAGACGCAGTGCAGAGGGAAAGGACACCGTATCCGTGGGAGCGTGACGCCGCTTAGGCGGGCAAAGCAGAAAGGTGCCGCCCGGCACTGGCTTTGACTTCCTGAGCTTCCTTGCTAGGACAGCAGCTGCCGAAAGCTGGCAACTAGGCTGCCAGAGTGCAGAATGTAGGCGGTGCGGCACGCCTGCTTGCCGAAAGCCAGTATCAGCGAGACAGCGTGCTAGGCTCTGTTTCACAGCTCCTTGGAGAACACGCACTGGAAGAATGCCCTCTCTGTTCCGCAAAAGCTCTGCCACAGTGAAGGTGGAAGAAGCAGCCTGTGGCCACTGGCAGAGCTGGTCAACAGCTGCGCCTAACTTTCCCAAGCTGCGAGAGCATTCTCGGCTGATTTCTGCTTTGACAGAGCTATTGCTGAACTTTTGCAGTCCCGGAAGCTGCTGAAACCAAGGCTGTGTTCTGCCTCTTCATTCTTGGCTTTCTGTGCTCCAGCGAGTTGTGAAGCTCGGACACGGCATTCAGCTTTGCCGCCTCTCTGCACGGAAAGCACTAGACAGAACTAGTGTGCTTCGTGCATGCTCTCTCCTCGCTTTTATGGTCACTGCTCTGCTTTTTGCTTGGCAGCGTTCAAAGTGTCCACGGCATACATCTTGCACAGCGAGAGGTGGCCAGCAAGGAATACTTGCTGGCTTAAGTCGTTCCATGCTCAAGGCATTCATCAGAGCAACACAATGTGGCAAAAGAGGAGGGAACATTGCAGGACAAATTTCTATGCTGGAACATTCTTGTCTGCGAGACAGCTCTCCGCAGCGCTAGTATTTGGCCAGGCTGAAATCAGCGCCGCGGTAAGCCAATCTGACAAGCGGGGTGCAACGAGCGTGGCGATATGGGGCCACTTGGCAGGTGGCCGAAGAAAGACGGCTGCCCCATGAATGTGGTGCCAGAAGGCAAGTTTCAGCAGGGCGTTCCGGGCGAGCTTAATGTGTAGCCGCAGTTGTTCTAGGCGAGTTGTAGCCGAGAAGCTTTCCGTCTCCATTCACGAGACAAGAAAGGCAGAACGCAAGGGCGCACAGGGTTGAGAAGAAAAGTGCGCGTAGCGAGCTCGTTGCGGCAGAAGCGAAAGCCAGGAGCAGCGTGCTCGGTGCGAGAAGTAGACGGCGCTTCGCCTCCTTGGGTAGGAAAGGGCAGCTGGTCACGAACGGCAGCCAGCGAAGCTTCAGAACAGCAGGCTGTTCTGCTCAGCATACGAGGCTGAAGTGAGTGGCAAGGGCTAAGGGGACAGTTCCAAGGCATCCAGCATTCCTGCTAGCAATGCCATTTCTACCCTGCTGTGGAAAACATTGTCCTTTGCCCTTATGCTCCGAGAGGCAGAGAGCAACTCGGCAGACGCAGTGCAGAGGGAAAGGACACCGTATCCGTGGGAGCGTGACGCCGCTTAGGCGGGCAAAGCAGAAAGGTGCCGCCCGGCACTGGCTTTGACTTCCTGAGCTTCCTTGCTCGGACAGCAGCTGCCGAAAGCTGGCAACTAGGCTGCCAGAGTGCAGAATGTAGGCGGTGCGGCACGCCTGCTTGCCGAAAGCCAGTATCAGTGAGACAGCATGCTAGGCTCTGTTTCACAGCTCCTTGGAGAACACGCACTGGAAGAATGCCCTCTCTGTTCCGCAAAAGCTCTGCCACAGTGAAGGTGGAAGAAGCAGCCTGTGGCCACGGGCAGAGCTGGTCAACAGCTGCGCCTAACTTTCCCAAGCTGCGAGAGCATTCTCGGCTGATTTCTGCTTTGACAGAGCTATTGCTGAACTTTTGCAGTCCCGGAAGCTGCTGAAACCAAGGCTGTGTTCTGCCTCTTCATTCTTGGCTTTCTGTGCTCCAGCGAGTTGTGAAGCTCGGACACGGCATTCAGCTTTGCCGCCTCTCTGCACGGAAAGCACTAGACAGAACTAGTGTGCTTCGTGCATGCTCTCTCCTCGCTTTTATGGTCACTGCTCTGCTTTTTGCTTGGCAGCGTTCAAAGGGTCCACGGCATACATCTTGCACAGCGAGAGGTGGCCGGCGAGGAATACTTGCTGGCTTAAGTCGTTCCATGCTCAAGGCATTCATCAGAGCAACACAATGTGGGAAAAGAGGAGGGAACATTGCAGGACAAATTTCTATGCTGGAACATTCTTGTCTGCGAGACAGCTCTCCGCAGCGCTAGTATTTGGCCAGGCTGAAATCAGCGCCGCGGTAAGCCAATCTGACAAGCGGAGTGCAACGAGCGCGGCGATATGGGGCCACTTGGCAGGTGGCCGAAGAAAGACGGCTGCCCTGTGAATGTGGTGCCAGAAGGCAAGTTTCAGCAGGGCGTTCCGGGCGAGCTTAATGTGTAGCCGCAGTTGTTCTAGGCGAGTTGTAGCCGAGAAGCTTTCCGTCTCCATTCACGAGACAAGAAAGGCAGAACGCAAGGGCGCACAGGGTTGAGAAGAAAAGTGCGCGTAGCGAGCTCGTTGCGGCAGAAGCGAAAGCCAGGAGCAGCGTGCTCGGTGCGAGAAGTAGACGGCGCTTTGCCTCCTTGGGTAGGAAAGCGCAGCTGGTCACGAAGGGCAGCCAGCGAAGCTTCAGAACAGCAGGCTGTTCTGCTCAGCGTACGAGCCTGAAGTGAGTGGCAAGGGCTAAGGGGACAGTTCCAAGGCATCTAGCTTTCCTGCTAGCAATGCCATTTCTACCCTGCTGTGGAAAACATTGTCCTTTGCCCTTATGCTGCGAGAGGCAGAGAGCAACTCGGCAGACGCAGTGCAGAGGGAAAGGACACCGCATCCGTGGGAGCGTGACGCCGCTTAGGCGGGCAAAGCAGAAAGGTGCCGCCCGGCACTGGCTTTGACTTCCTGAGCATCCTTGCTAGGACAGCAGCTGCCGAAAGCTGGCAACTAGGCTGCCAGAGTGCAGAATGTAGGCGGTGCGGCACGCCTGCTTGCCGAAAGCCAGTATCAGCGAGACAGCGTGCTAGGCTCTGTTTCACAGCTCCTTGGAGAACACGCACTGGAAGAATGCCCTCTCTGTTCCGCAAAAGCTCTGCCACATTGAAGGTGGAAGAAGCAGCCTGTGGCCACGGGCAGAGCTGGTCAACAGCTGCGCCTAATTTTCCCAAGCTGCGAGAGCATTCTCGGCTGAGTTCTGCTTTGACAGAGCTATTGCTGAACTTTTGCAGTCCCGGAAGCTGCTGAAACCAAGGCTGTGTTCTGCCTCTTCATTCTTGCCTTCCTGTGCTCCAGCGAGAAGTCAAGCTCGGACACGGCATTCAGCTTTGCCGCCTCTCTGCACGGAAAGCACTAGACAGAACTAGTGTGCTTCGTGCATGCTCTCTCCTCGCTTTTATGGTCACTGCTCTGCTTTTTGCTTGGCAGCGTTCAAAGGGTCCACGGCATACATCTTGCACAGCGAGAGGTGGCCGGCGAGGAATACTTGCTGGCTTAAGTCGTTCCATGCTCAAGGCATTCATCAGAGCAACACAATGTGGGAAAAGAGGAGGGAACATTGCAGGACAAATTTCTATGCTGGAACATTCTTGTCTGTGAGACAGCTCTCCGCAGCGCTAGTATTTGGCCAGGCTGAAATCAGCGCCGCGGTAAGCCAATCTGACAAGCGGAGTGCAACGAGCGCGGCGATATGGGTCCACTTGGCAGGTGGCCGAAGA
This sequence comes from Cinclus cinclus, assembly GCF_963662255.1. Lineage (NCBI taxonomy): Eukaryota > Metazoa > Chordata > Aves > Passeriformes > Cinclidae > Cinclus > Cinclus cinclus. The sequence continues at coordinate 439,573 of NW_026912135.1, forward strand.
AAGACGGCTGCCCCGTGAATGTGGAGCCAGAAGGCAAGTTTCAGCAGGGCGTTCCGGGCGAGCTTAATGTGTAGCCGCAGTTGTTCTAGGCGAGTTGTAGCCGAGAAGCTTTCCGTCTCCATTCACGAGACAAGAAAGGCAGAACGCAAGGGCGCACAGGGTTGAGAAGAAAAGTGCGCGTAGCGAGCTCATTGCGGCAGAAGCGAAAGCCAGGAGCAGCGTGCTTGGTGCGAGAAGTAGACGGCGCTTCGCCTCCTTGGGTAGGAAAGCGCAGCTGGTCACGAACGGCAGCCAGCGAAGCTTCAGAACAGCAGGCTGTTCTGCTCAGCGTACAAGCCTGAAGTGAGTGGCAAGGGCTAAGGGGACAGTTCCAAGGCATCTAGCTTTCCTGCTAGCAATGCCATTTCTACCCTGCTGTGGAAAACCTTGTCCTTTGCCCTTATGCTCCGAGAGGCAGAGAGCAACACGGCAGACGCAGTGCAGAGAGAAAGGACACCGTATCCGTGGGAGCGTGACGCCGCTTAGGCGGGCAAAGCAGAAAGGTGCCGCCCGGCACTGGCTTTGACTTCCTGAGCTTCCTTGCTAGGACAGCAGCTGCCGAAAGCTGGCAACTAGGCTGCCAGAGTGCAGAATGTAGGCGGTGCGGCACGCCTGCTTGCCGAAAGCCAGTATCAGCGAGACAGCGTGCTAGGCTCTGTTTCACAGCTCCTTGGAGAACACGCACTGGAAGAATGCCCTCTCTGTTCCGCAAAAGCTCTGCCACAGTGAAGGTGGAAGAAGCAGCCTGTGGCCACGGGCAGAGCTGGTCAACAGCTGCGCCTAACTTTCCCAAGCTGCGAGAGCATTCTCGGCTGAGTTCTGCTTTGACAGAGCTATTGCTGAACTTTTGCAGTCCCGGAAGCTGCTGAAACCAAGGCTGTGTTCTGCCTCTTCATTCTTGGCTTCCAGTGCTCCAGCGAGTTGTGAAGCTCGGACACGGCATTCAGCTTTGCCGCCTCTCTGCACGGAAAGCACTAGACAGAACTAGTGTGCTTCGTGCATGCTCTCTCCTCGCTTTTCTGGTCACTGCTCTGCTTTTTGCTTGGCAGCGTTCAAAGGGTCCACGGCATACATCTTGCACAGCGAGAGGTGGCCGGCGAGGAATACTTGCTGGCTTAAGTCGTTCCATGCTCAAGGCATTCATCAGAGCAACACAATGTGGGAAAAGAGGAGGGAACATTGCAGGACAAATTTCTATGCTGGAACATTCTTGTCTGTGAGACAGCTCTCCGCAGCGCTAGTATTTGGCCAGGCTGAAATCAGCGCCGCGGTAAGCCAATCTGACAAGCGGAGTGCAACGAGCGCGGCGATATGGGTCCACTTGGCAGGTGGCCGAAGAAAGACGGCCGCCCCATGAATGTGGTGCCAGAAGGCAAGTTTCAGCAGGGCGTTCCGGGCGAGCTTAATGTGTAGCCGCAGTTGTTCTAGGCGAGTTGTAGCCGAGAAGCTTTCCGTCTCCATTCACGAGACAAGAAAGGCAGAACGCAAGGGCGCACAGGGTTGAGAAGAAAAGTGCGCGTAGCGAGCTCATTGCGGCAGAAGCGAAAGCCAGGAGCAGCGTGCTTGGTGCGAGAAGTAGACGGCGCTTCGCCTCCTTGGGTAGGAAAGCGCAGCTGGTCACGAACGGCAGCCAGCGAAGCTTCAGAACAGCAGGCTGTTCTGCTCAGCGTACGAGCCTGAAGTGAGTGGCAAGGGCTAAGGGGACAGTTCCAAGGCATCCAGCTTTCCTGCTAGCAATGCCATTTCTACCCTGCTGTGGAAAACATTGTCCTTTGCCCTTATGATCTGAGAGGCAGAGAGCAACTTGGCAGACGCAGTGCAGAGAGAAAGGACACCGTATCCGTGGGAGCGTGACGCCGCTTACGCGGGCAAAGCAGAAAGGTGCCGCCCGGCACTGGCTTTGACTTCCTGAGCTTCCTTGCTCGGACAGCAGCTGCCGAAAGCTGGCGACTAGGCTGCCAGAGTGCAGAATGTAGGCGGTGCGGCACGCCTGCTTGCCGAAAGCCAGTATCAGCGAGACAGCGTGCTAGGCTCTGTTTCACAGCTCCTTGGAGAACACGCACTGGAAGAATGCCCTCTCTGTTCCGCAAAAACTCTGCCACAGTGAAGGTGGAAGAAGCAGCCTGTGGCCACGGGCAGAGCTGGTCAACAGCTGCGCCTAACTTTCCCAAGCTGCGAGAGCATTCTCGGCCGAGTTCTGCTTTGACAGAGCTATTGCTGAACTTTTGCAGTCCCGGAAGCTGCTGAAACCAAGGCTGTGTTCTGCCTCTTCATTCTTGGCTTTCTGTGCTCCAGCGAGTTGTGAAGCTCGGACACGGCATTCAGCTTTGCCGCCTCTCTGCACGGAAAGCACTAGACAGAACTAGTGTGCTTCGTGCATGCTCTCTCC